>NC_133138.1:92263197-92411159 GCF_048418815.1 Hemitrygon akajei | reverse complement strand
GGAATAGAAATCCCTGGCAACCATAATTAATTTTAGTTGACTCTGAATACACAACTATGGATTGAGCAACTGTAAATGTGACTATGTTTGATGTGCAATTCTGGGCTGTCAACTTGAACTCAGTCACAAAGTGCAAATCAAACCTAGCCAGGTCAATTAACAGGCTGATTCAGAAGAGAATGTCATATGGACACTTCACATCTCTCTCTCTCTCCCCCTGCTATGGAACAGCAGTTTGTGCTCTGAAAGTTGTTGGCAAATTTATTCTTTTAACTTCAAGCTTATTGCTGCTTGCAATTTACATTAAGAACTGAAGACTGTTTCTTGTTTGAATAAATATCAGCTATATTCACATAATTCCATAACTCCAGAATAATTCCTAACACTACTTGCATCAATCTTCTTAATTAACTTTACAAAAGATTTGTGAGACTTCCTCGTTGCACAAAGTGAATGTAAATCTCATCTCTCAGAACCTTCTCAGACAACTTTCCTACAACTGATTTAAGGACCAAGGAGATGGTGGTGGACTTTAGGAGATCTAGGCCTCATATGGAGCCAGTGATCATTAATGGAGAATGTGTGGAGCAGGTTAAGACCTACAAGTATCTGGGAGTACAGTTAGACGAGAAGCTAGACTGGACTGCCAACACAGATGCCTTGTGCAGGAAGGCACAGAGTCGACTGTACTTCCTTAGAAGGTTGGCGTCATTCAATGTCTGTAGTGAGATGCTGAAGATGTTCTATAGGTCAGTTGTGGAGAGCGCCCTCTTCTTTGTGGTGGCGTGTTGGGGAGGAAGCATTAAGAAGAGGGACGCCTCACGTCTTAATAAGCTGGTAAGGAAGGCGGGCTCTGTCGTGGGCAAAGTACTGGAGAGTTTAACATCGGTAGCTGAGCGAAGGGCGCTGAGTAGGCTACGGTCAATTATGGAAAACTCTGAACATCCTCTACATAGCACCAACCAGAGACAGAGAAGCAGTTTCAGCGACAGGTTACTATCGATGCAATGCTCCTCAGACAGGATGAAGAGGTCAATACTCCCCAATGCCATTAGGCTTTACAATTCAACCGCCAGGACTTAAGAACTTTTTAAAAGCTATTATTAATGCTTTTTGAGATAGTGATTTAGATGCATATCATATTTTTTTTACTGAGTTAAGTATTGTATGTAATTAGTTTTGCTACAACAAGTGTATGGGACATTGGAAAAAAAGTTGAATTTCCCCATGGGGATGAATAAAGTATCTATCTATCTATCTATCAGATTCACTGGCTTGTAGTTCTCAAGCTCATCCCTCTGCTCTTTTTTTTAAGAAAAGTGCCACATTAGCTACAATCTTGTGGTATTGCAATTTCAATCTTGTGGTATTGCTCTCATAGCTATGAAGATGCAAAAATCACCGCCAGAGTCTCAGCAGTCTCTTCCCATGCTTTCCATAAGACCATTTGACATAGAAGCAGAAATAAGCCATTTGGCCCATCAAATCTGCTCCACCATTCAGTCACAGCTGATCCTTTTTTCCCTTCCTCAGTGCCACTCCCCAGTCTTCACCCTATAACATCTGATGCAGTGTCAAATCAAGAAACTATCCATTTTGCATTAAATACACCCAACGACCTGGCCTCCAGAGCTGCCTGTGATAACAAATTCCACAAATTCACCCCCAGCTGGCTAAAAAATTTCTCCACATCTGTTTTAAATGGACGCCCCACTATCCTGAGGCTGTGCCCTCTTTTCTTAGAGTCCTCAACCATGGGAAACAGCCTTTCCACATCTGCTCTGTCTAGGCCTTTCAACATTCAAAAGGTTTTAATGAAACCCCTCCTCATCCTTCTGAATTCCAGTGAGTACAGACACAGAACCATCAAACATTCCTTGTATGATAACCTTTTCATTCTTCAAATTATCCTTGTGAACCTCCTCTAAACCATCTCCAATTTCAGCTCATCCTTTCTGAGATGAAGAGCCTAAAACTGTTCACAGTACTCAAGGTGAGGCCTCACCAGAGCCTTATAAAGCATCACATCCCTGCTTTTGTATTCTCTCTTGAAATGAATGCTAACATGGCATTTGCCTTCCTCATCACCGTCTCTACCTGCAAGTTAACCTTAAAGGTATTTGGCACAAGGAATCCCAAGTCCATTTGTATCTCAGATTTTTGGATTTTCTCCGTTTAGAAAATCGTCACCACATTTATTTTTACTACCAAAGTGCGTGATCATACATTTTCCAACATTGTATTTCATTTGCCACTTTCTTGTCCATTCTCCTAATCTGACAAAGTACTTCTGCAGCCTTCCTGTTTTCTCAACACCACCTGCCCCTCCACCAATCTTCGTATCATCTGCAAACTTGGCAACACAGCCATCTATTCCATCATCTAAATCATTGATATACTGTATAAGCAAAGCGGTCCCAACACTGACTCCTGCTAATCACTGGAGGCCAACCAGAATAGGATTCTTTTATTCCTACTCACTGCCTCCTACCGATCAGCCAATGCACTAACCATGTTGGTAACTTTCCTGTAATACCATGGGCTCTTAACTTGGAAAGCAGCCTCATGTGTAGCACCTTGTCAAACACCTTCTGAAAGTCCAAATATACAACATAAACATCATCTTTATCTATCCTATTCAATCTCCTCAAAGTATTCCAACAGGTTCATCAGGCAAAATTTTTCCTAAAGGGTACCTAATAACCTCATCCTTAACAATTAACTCCAATATCTTCCCAACCACTGAGGTCGGGCTAACTGGTCTGACTGGAGAAGGATGCTTATGTGAGAATGCTGTTCTTAGACTACAGTTCAGCATTCAACACCATAATTCCATTATCGTTCAACAGGAAGCTCAGAGACCTCAGCCTTCACTCTGCCTTGTGCAACTGGATCCTGCACTTCCTGTCAGGTCGCCGGCAGGTGGGAAGAGTGGGCTCCCTGACCTCTGCCCCTCTGACCCTCCACACAGAGCCCTCAGGGCTGTGTACTGAGTCCCCTCCTTTACTCCCTGTACACCCATGACTGTATCGCCACCCACAGCTCCAATCTGCTAATTAAATTTGCTGATGACACTACACTGATTGGCCTCATCTCAAACAATAACGAGGCAGCCTACAGAGAAGTCATCTCTCTGACACGGTGGTGTCAAGAAAACAACCTCTCCCTCAATGTCGCAAAAACAAAGGAGTTGGTTGTGGATTACGGGAGGAATGAAGCCAGACTAATCCCTATTGACATTAATGGCTTTGGAGTTGAGAAGGTAAACAGGTTCAAGTTCCTGGGTGTCCACTGAGGACCTTACGTGGTCTGTACACTCCACTAAGTAAATTTTCTGATAACACCACATTGATTGGCCCAATCTCAAACAATAACGAGGCGGCCTACAGGGAAGAAGTCATCTCTCTGACACAGTGGTGTCAAGAAAACAACCTCTCCCTCAATGTTGCAAAAACAAAGGAGCTGGTTGTAGATTACAGGAGGAATGGAAACGGGCTAACCCCTATTGACATCAATGGATCTGTAGTTTACATCTCTGAGGACTATATATGGTCTGTACACACCAGCTGTGTGGTGAAAAAGGCACAACAGTGCCTCTTTCACTTCAGACAGTTCAGGAAGTTTTGTATGGGCCCCCAAATCCTAAGAATTTACTACAGGGGCGCAACTGAGAGCATCCTGACTGGCTGCATCACTACCTGGTATGGGAAATGTACTTCCCTCAATCGCAGGACTCTGCAGAGAGTGGTGTGGACAGTCCAGCACATCTGTAGTTGTGAACTTCCCAGGATTCAGGACATTTACAAAGACAGGTATGTAAAAAGGACCCAAAGGATCATTGGGGACTTGAGTCACTCCAATCACAAATTATTCCAGCTGCTACCATCCAGGAAATGGTTCCGCAGCATAAAAGCCAGAACCAACAGGTTCTGGGACAGATTCTTCCGCCAGGCCATCAGACTGATGAACTCACGCTGATTTGAGTGTATTTCTAAATTACATTTACCGTTCCATTTATTATAAATTATTATAATTGCTATGATTGAACATAGCACATTTAGACGGAGATGTAACATAAAGGATTTTACTCCTCATGTATGTGAAGGATGTAAGAAATCAATTCAGTTCAATTTCCTTTCTGCTGCTTTCAGTCCTCTGGCTCTTGAAAAAGCCTTTACTATCCACTTTGATATTCTTTGCTGCTTGCTTTCATATTTCATCTTTTCCCTTCTAATGATAGTTTTAGTTGCTCTCTGTAAGTTTTTAAAAGCTTCCCAATCCTCTGTCTTCCTGATAATTTTTGCTTTGTTGTATGCCCTCTCTTTTGCTTTTACATTTGCTTTGACTTTCCTTGTCAGCACAGTTGTACTATTTTGCCATTTGAATATTTCTTCATTTTTAGAATGCATTTATCCTGCACTTCCTTATCTTCCCCAGAAACTCACGACATTGTTGCCAGCATCTCCTTCCAATTTACTTTGGCCGACTCTTTCATCTACTGAAAGAATGCTACGGCAGACTTCACTTTCTCCCTATCAATTTTCAAGTTGAACTCAATCATATTGAGATCACTTCCCCTCAGGGTTCTTTTACCTTAAGCTCCTTAATCCCAATCCAATACAGCTGATCCCTTAGAAGGCTCATAGAACACTACAGCACAGTACAGGCCCTTCAGCCCTCCATGTTGTGCTGACCCATATAATCCTTAAAAAAAGTACTAAACCCACACTACCCCATAACTCTCCATTTTTCTTTCATCCAAATGCCTGTCCAAGAGGCTCTTAAATACCCCTAATGTTTTAGCCTCCCTGGCAAGTCATTCCAGGCATTCACAACCCTCTGTGTAAAAAAACTTTCCCCTGATGTCCCTCCTAAACTTCCCTCTCTTAATTTTGTACATATGCCCTCTGGTGTTTGCTATTGGTGCCCTGGGAAACAGGTACTGACTATCCACCCTATCTATGCCTCTCATGATCTTGTAGACCTCTATCAAGTCCCCTCTCATTCTTCTACGCTCTAAAGAGAAAAGTCCCAGCTTTGCTAACCTTGCTTCATATAACTTGTTCTCCAATCCAGGCAACATCCTGGTAAATCTCCTCTGCACCCATCCATAGCTTCCACATCCTTCCTGTAATGAGGCGACCAGATTGAACACAATACTCTCTCTAAGTACTCAATGACAAACTGCTCTAAAATGTCATCTCAAAGGCATTCAGTAAGTTCACTCTCCTGAGATCCATTACTAACCTAATTTTCCCAATCAAATTGCATGTTAAAATCTCCCATGACTATCATAATACAGCCCTTTTGACACTGCCCTTTTCTATTTCCCATTGTAATCTGTGGTCCACATCCCAGCTACTGTTGGGAGGTCTGCCATCGGGGTCCTTTTACCCTTGCAGCTTCTTAACTCAACCCACAAGGATTTAACATCTTCCGATCCTATGTCACACTGATTTGAAACCATAAGTCTATAAGACCATCAGGCATGGGAGCAGAATTAGGCCATTCAGCCCATTGAGTCTGCTCTGCCATTTCATCATGGCTGATCCTGGATCCCATTCAATCCCATACACCTGCCTTCTTGCCATATCTTTTGATGCCATGACCAATCTGTAAACTGTCATGTTTAGCACAGCATTGTGGGCTGAAGGGCCTGTATTGTGCTGTAGGTTTTCTACGTTCTATCAACTTCCGCTTTAAGTGCACTCACAGATCTGGCCTACACCACAGACTGTGATGGAACATTTCACAGATCCAATACTCTCTGGCTAAAAAAAATTTCTTTACCTCTGTTTTAAAAGGTCCATCTCAATTTTGAGGCCGTGTCCTCTAGTTTTGGATAGCCTACCAGAGAAAACATCCTCTCCACATCCACCCTTTCAACCTTTGGAATGTTTCACATTCTTCTAAATTCAGTGAGTACAGGCTCAAAGATGCCAGATGCTCCTCACATGTTCACCCCTTCATTTCCAGAATCATCCTCATGAACCCCCTCTGGACTCTCTCCAATGACCATTTAAACCATGTAACCATATAACAATTACAGCACAGAAACAGGTCATCTCAGACCTTCTAGTCCGTGCCGAACGCTTACGCTCACCTAGTCTCACTGGCCCGCACTCAGCCCATAACCCTCCATTCCTTTCCTGTCCATATACCTATCCAATTTGCTTTAAATGACAATACCGAACCTACCTCTACCACTTCTACTGGAAGCTCATTCCACACAGCTACCACTCTCTGAGTAAAGAAATTCCCCCTCGTGTCACCCTTAAACTTTTGCCCCCTAAGTCTGAACTCACATCCTCTTGTTTGAATCTCCCCTACTCTCAACGGAAAAAGCCTATCCACATCAGCTCTATCTATCCCCCTCAATTTTAAATACCTCTATCAAGTCCCCCCTCAACCTTCTACATGCCAAAGAATAAAGACCTAACTTGTTCAATCTTTCCCTGTAACTTAGGTGCTGAAACCCAGGTAACATTCTAGTAAATCTTCTCTGTACTCTCTATTTTGTTGACATCTTTCCTATAATTCGGTGACCAGAACAGACAGACAGACATACTTTATTGATCCCGATGGAAGTTGGGAAATTGGGTAGAACTGTACACAATACTCCTATTTAGGCCTCACCAATGCCTTGTACAATTTTAACATTACATCTCAACTCCTATACTCAATGCTCTGATTTATAAAGGCCAACATACCAAAATCTTTCTACACCACCCTATCCACATGATTTTCCACCTTCAGGGAACTATGCACCATTATTCCTAGATCACTCTACTGCATTCTTCAATGCCCTACCATTTACCATGTATGTCCTATTTGGATTATTCCTACCAAAATGTAGCACCTCACACTTATCAGCATTAAATTCAATCTGCCATCGCTCAACCCACTCTTCTAACTGGCCTAAATCTCTCTGCAAACTTTGAAAACCTACTTCATTATCCACAATGGCACCTACCTTAGTATCATCTGCATACTTACTAATCCAATTTACCACCCCATCATCCAGATCACTAACGTAAATGACAAACAACTTTGGACCCAGTACAGATCCCTGAGGCACACCACTAGTCTCCAGCCTCCAACCTGACAGACAGTTATCCACCATTACTCTCTGGCATCTCCCATCCTTTTTACAGATTATGGGGCCCAATGTGTTACAGACAACACATCCTTTTTAAAATATGGAGCCCAAAGTTGTTGACAATACTCCAAGTGCAGACTGAGTAGTGTCTTATAAAGGCTCAGCATTATCACCTTGCTTTTATGTTCTACTGCCCTTGAGGTAAATGTTAACATTGCATTTGCCTTCTTTACCACAGCCTCAACCTGTAAACTATCCTTCTGGGAGTCTTGCACAAGGACTCCTAAGTCCCTCTGCACCTCTGATATTTGTAATTTTTCCCCATTTAGATAACAGTCTGCACTATTGTTCCTTTTACCAAATTGCATTATCATACATTTCCCAACACTGTATTCCATCTGCCACTTCTTTGCCCATTCTTCCAATTTGTGTAAGTGCTGCTTGCATTGCCTCCTCAGTACTACCTACCCCTTCACCTATCTTCGTATCATTTGCAAAGTTTGCCACATAGTCATCAATTTAATTATCTAAATCACTAACAAACAATGTGAATAGTAGCAGTCCCAATACTGACCCCTGATGAACACCTTAGTCACTGGCAGCCAACCAGAAAAGGTCCCCTGTATTCCCTTTCACTGCTCCTACCTGTCAGCCATTCCTCTATTCATGTCAGTATATTTCCTGTAATGCCATAGGAATTTATCTTAAGTAGTCTTATGTGTGGCACCTTATCAAATGTCTTCTGAATATCTAAGTATATGGCATCCGCTGCCTCTCCCTTGTCCACCCTGCTTGTTACTTCCTCTGAGAACTCTAACAGATTTGTCAGGCAAGATTTCCCTTTACAGAAACCACTTTGACTTTATTTTATCATTAGTCTCCAAGACCCCTGAAACCTCATCCTTAGTAATAGATTCTAAAACATTCCCAAACACTGAGGTTAGGCTAATTGCTTATAATTTCCTTTCTTTTGCCTTCCTCCCTTCTTAAAGAGTGGAGTGGCATTTCCAATTTTCCAGTCCTCTGGGACCATGCTAGAATCAATTGATTCTTGAAAGATCATGACCAATGCATCCGTTATCTCTTCAGCAACCTCTTTCAGGATGTAGTCCATCTTGTCTAGATGACTTATCCACATTATTACTTTTCATCTTGCCAAGTATTATTTCCTTTGTAATAGCAATGGCACTCTCTCCTGCTCCCTGACACACTCATGGACATCTGGCACTCTGCTAGTGTGTTACACAGTGAAGACTGATGTAAAGTACTCATTAAGTTCATCTGCCATTTCTTTGTCCCCCATTACTACTCTCACTACCTCATCAGCATCATTTCCAGTGGTCCAATGTTATTCTCTCCTCTCTTTTACTATATAACTTAAAAATTCTTAGTATCTTGCTTTATCTTATGGGCTAGTTTGTCCCTATATTTCATCTTTTCCATTTTTTCCCTTTGATGCCATTCTTTCCCAGCGGATCCACACCAGCCCCTCTGCCTACCTTCCTTTTCCCCTAGTACTATGTGTAACCTTGGACTTTCCTTGGATTGAAAATGTTCTGGAGATTTATTGATTCTAATGCGTGCCAATATTTCCAACTCTTCCTCCTTTCTGGTGCAGACATGCTCCAGAATATCAGCATAAATCTCCTTTAAGTCTTCAGTCTCCACATCCTTCTTCCTGGTGAATATCAATGAGAAGTATTCATCAGGACCTTATTCATATCCCCTGCTCCACGCATAAATTACCCCTTTGGTCCATGAGCAGACTGCTCTTTACTTAGCTATCCTTAAGCCTCTATTATACTTTTAAAAGGTTTTTGGAAAGTTCTTAATCATGTTTACCACAGTTCTTTTTTGCCTTCCTAATTTCTTCTTCAATTTCACATTGTTATATCTGACATCATTATCTTTCTTTTTCCTATTCAAACTTTCAGTATCCTTCATTAACTGAAGTTCCCTAAAGTTGATATCTGTGTTCATTACCCATACTGGGTCACGTTAACTTTTAACTTTCACAATCTCATTTTTAAATGCCTCCCATGTATCAAATATTTTCACTGCTAACAGCTGCTTCTGTTCTACTTCTGTCAGTTCTTCTCTTACACAATCAAAGTCTGTCTTTCCCCAGTTCAGGGGCTTACCTTGCTGATGACACAACTATTGTTAGCAGAATTTCAGATGGTGATGAGAGGGCATAGATGATTGACAAATATCAACTCCTTGAGTGGGGTTGCAGCAACAAACTTGCACTCAACGTCAGTAAGACCAGAAAACTAATTGGAGACTTCAGAAAGCCTAAGACGAGGGAATACACACCAGTCCTCATAGAAGAAATAGAAGTGGAAAGAGTGAGCATTTTCAAGTTCCTGGTTGTCAACATCCCTGAGGTTCTACCCCGAGCCCAGCACATCGATGCAGTTACAGTGGTGATATTTCAGTAGGAATGGGAGGAGATTTGGAATGTCACCAAACACACTTGTAAAGTTTTACATATGTACTGTGGACAGCACTCTAACTGGCAGCATCACTGTCTCTTGTGGGTGGGTGGGTGGGGGGGGATAGCTAATGCACAGAATTGAAATAAACTGCATAAAGTTGTAAACATAGATCCATCATGGGCACTAGCCTCCATAATATCCAAGACATCTTCAAGGAGCTATGCCTCAAAAAGGTGACATCCATCATTAAAGGACCCCATATTGGAAACTTGGTTCAGAAAAAGAGAGAGATCTACAATAAATATAGGCAGCATGGAGTAAGTGAGATGCTCGAGGAATATAAAAAATGTACAAAGAATCTTAAGAAAGAAATTAGAAAAGCTAAAAGAAGATACAAGGTTGCTTTGGCAAGTAAGGTGAAAATAAATCCAGAGGGTTTCTACAGTTATATTAATAGCAAAAGGATAGTGAGGGATAAAATTGGTCCCTTAGAGAATCAGAGTGGACAGCTATGTGTGGAGCCAAAAGAGATGGGGGAGATTTTGAACAACTTCTTTTCTTTGGTATTCACTAAGGAGAAGGATATTGAATTGTGTAAGGTAAAGGAAACAAGAAGGGTAGTTATGGAAACTATGATGATTAAAGAAGAGGAAGTATTGGAGTGTTTAAAGAATATAAAAGTGGATAAGTCTCCAGGTCCTGACAAGATATTCCCTAGGACCTGGAGGGAAGTGAGTGTAGAAATAGCAGGGGCTCTGACAGAAATATTTCAAATCTCATTAGAAACAGGGATGGCGCTGGAGGATTGGCGTATTGCTCATGTGGTTCCATTGTTTAAAAAGGATTCTAAGAGTAAACCTAGCGATTATCGGCCTGTAAGTTTGACGTCAGTGGTGGGTATATTAATGGGAAGTATTCTTAGAGATGGTATATATAATTATCTGGATAGACAGGGTCTGATTAGGAGCAGTCAACATGGATTTGTGCGTGGAAGGTCATGTTTGACAAATCTTATTGAATTTTTGGAAGAGGTTACGAGGAAAGTTGATGAGGGTAAAGCAGTGGATGCTGTCTATACGGACTTCAGTAAGGCCTTTGACAAGGTTCCACATGGAATGTTAGTTAGGAAGTTTCAATCATTAGGTATTAATATTGAAGTAGTGAAACAGATTCAACAGTGGCTGGATGGGAGATGCCAGAGAGTAGTGGTAGATAACTGTTTGTCAGGTTGGAGGCCGGTGACTAGTGGTGTGTCTCAGGGATCTGTACTGGGTCCATTGATGTTTGTCATATACATTAATGATCTGGATGATGGGGTGGTGAATTGGATTAGTAAGTATGCAGATGATACTAAGATAGGTGGCATTGTGGATAATGAAGGAGGTTTTCAAAGTTTGCAGAGAGATTTAGGCCAGTTAGAAGAGTGGGCTGAATGATGGCAGATGGAGTTTAATGCTGTTAAGTGAGAAGTGCTACATTTTGGTAGGAATAATCAAAATAGGACATACACGATAAATGGTAGGGCATTGAGGAATGCAGTAGAACAGAGTGATCCAGGAATAATGGTGCATAGTTCCCTGAAGTTGGAGTCTCATGTGGATAGGGTGGTGAAGAAAGCTTTTGGTATGCTGGCCTTTATAAATCAGAGCATTGAGTATAGGAGTTGAGATGTAATGTTAAAATTGTACAAGGCATTAGTGAGGCCAAATTTGGAATATTGTGTACAGTTCTGGTCACCAAATTATAGGAAAGATGTCAACAAAATAGAGAGAGTACAGAGGAGAGAGATAGATAGAGTTGACATGGATAGGCTATTTCCATTGAGAGTAGGGGAGATTCAAACAAGAGGTGTCACGGGGGACACGAGACTGGACCCAAATGCAGGACACAGGCACTAGGGGCAGGACAGGAACAACTAAAGGATAGAACAAGATGGGGGAACCGTGGTGTGCAAGAGGGACGTGGCATTCAAAGGTGATCCTGGGGTTCAGAGATAGTTCATGGCAAGGCAGGACCCTGGAGTTCATGGCCAGGCAGGACCCTGGCTAGGCTAGAGGATGGGTCTATGGGACAAGGAATGCTGGGAGGATAGCCCCCTGGGCGGGCTGCATAACTTCTGGGCAGGGCCTGGCCTCCCAGACAGGAACACAGGGGCCTGGGCAGGTCGTAGGGCACCTAAGTAGGTGCAGGGCACAACCCATCAGAAGAGAGGGGTAGGAAAGGGGCAGAGTCCCCCACCAGGCAACAGCAGTCCAGCTGGGCTTACCCAACAGAAGCAAGGGATCAGAAAGGAGTTCAGTCCAGGGTGACTCCAAGAATGGACTTACAGAACTAGTTGATTAACAGTGGGTACTCCAAGCCAGGGCAAACAGCACAAGCAGGACAAACATGCCACACAGGTCAGAACAGGGTAACCAGGTCAAAATAGGATGGACCAGCAAACAGGACAACCCCCAACTAGACTCAGTCCCAGAGCCCCTTATATACACTTGCCAGCCAATAGGGCTCAGGTGCACCTCCTTAAGCCAAGATGATCCTATTTGGACTTAAGGGTGAAAGGAGGGACGGCTACAAGACACGGAGTCTGGAGTTCGCAGACCGCAACAAGACCCGGAATGCGGGCTACGGACCGGACCATAACAAGAGGACATGAGTTGAGAGTTAAGGGGCAAAAGTTTAGGGGTAACACGAGGGGGAACTTCTTTACTCAGAGAGTGATAGCTGTGTGGAACGAGCTTCCAGTTGAAGTGGTAGAGGCAGGTTCGATTTTGTCATTTAAAAGAAAATTGGATAGGTATATGGACAGGAAAAGAATGGAGGGTTATGGGGTCCAGAGATCATGCCCTGCTCTCATCAGTATGTTCAGGAAGGACACTGAAGGCACACACTCAATGATCCAGGAACAGCTTCTTCCCTTCTGCGGTCCGATTCCTAATTGGACATTGAATCCATGAACACTACCTCACATTTTATTGCTATTTTTGCACTACTTATTTAATTTTACAATATAATAGATATATATACTTACTGTGGTTCACAGGACATTTTTTCTTTTCCAGCTATATGTATTGCAATTAACTGCTGCCGCAAAGCTATCAAATTTCACAACAAATGCCGAGGATATTGAAGCTGATTCTGGTTCTAATTCTAATAAAACATGGTTTTCTATGAAGTTTACTGAACTGTTTACTGTTCTCCAAAGGCACTGTACGTTGGCATCCTTGATAAATCCAGAGAGCTAACAGAAAGGATGCTACAATTGGACAAAATTGACTTTAAATTACAATATGGAGAATTCAGGAATGAGAGAATAATTAATGCTTTTTTTGCATTAAAGATGTGCTTATATGCTTCACCAATCAGCATGTTTTCACACCAGTAAAGCAAGAGGAAAGGCAATTCAAACAACACACACAAAATGCTGGTGGAACTCAGCAGCCAGGCAGCATCTATAAGGAGAAGCACTGTTGACGTTTCGGGCTGAAACCCTTCATCAGGACTACAGGAAAGGCAATTGTTAGGAAGTCACATCCACAAAATGCAATATTATGTGATTATTTTCTTTAATCTGCTGGAAAATTATGCTAATACGCCAGCAGTATGCCAACACACGAATTATATAATACAACACATGCAAAGGCATCTGACCTGGACATGTGGAAACGTGAATGATAAAATCCAGTCCCAGTGGGTGGAGCTATGTTGATGACATCCTGTCCCAGTGGGTGGAGCTATGTTGATGACATCCTGTCCCAGTGGGTGGAGCTAAGTTGATGACATCCATCCCAGTGGGCGGACCTATGTTGATGACATCCAGTCCCCATGGGTGGAGCTAAGTTGATGACATCCCATCCCAGTGGGCGGACCTATGTTGATGACATCCAGTCCCAGTGGGTGGAGCTATGTTGATGACATCCATCCCCGTGGGTGGAGCTATGTTGATGAAATCCAGTCCCAGTGGGTGGAGCTATGTTGATGACATCCCATCCCAGTGGGTGGACCTATGTTGATGACATCCCATCCCAGTGGGTGGACCTATGTTGATGACATCCCATCCCAGTGGGTGGAGCTATGTTGATGAAATCCAGTCCCAGTGGGTGGAGCTATGTTGATGACATCCCATCCCAGTGGGCGGACCTATGTTGATGACATCCCATCCCAGTGGGCGGACCTATGTTGATGACATCCCATCCCAGTGGGCGGACCTATGTTGATGACATCCCATCCCAGTGGGCGGACCTATGTTGATGACATCCAGTCCCAGTGGGCGGACCTATGTTAATGACATCCAGTCCCAGTGGGTGGAGCTATGTTGATGACATCCAGTCCCAGTGGGCAGACCTATGTTGATGACATCCAGTCCCAGTGGGTGGACCTATGTTGATGATATCCAGTCCCAGTGGGCGGACTGATGTTGATGATATCCAGTCCCAGTGGGCGGACCTATGTTGATGACATCCAGTCCCAGTGGGTGGAGCTATGTTGATGATATCCAGTCCCAGTGGGCGGACTGATGTTGATGATATCCAGTCCCAGTGGGCGGACCTATGTTGATGACATCCAGTCCCAGTGGGTGGAGCTATGTTGATGACATCCATCCCAGTGGGCGGACCTATGTTGATGACATCCATCGCAGTGGGTGGAGCTATGTTGATGACATCCAGTCCCAGTGGACGGACTGATGTTGATGACATCCAGTCCCAGTGGGCGGGCCTATGTTAATGACATCCAGTCCCAGTGGGTGGAGCTATGTTGATGACATCCAGTCCCAGTGGGCGGACCTATGTTAATGACATCCAGTCCCAGTGGGTGGAGCTATGTTGATGACATCCAGTCCCAGTGGGCGGGCCTATGTTAATGACATCCAGTCCCAGTGGGTGGAGCTATGTTGATGACATCCAGTCCCAGTGGGCGGGCCTATGTTAATGACATCCAGTCCCAGTGGGTGGAGCTATGTTGATGACATCCAGTCCCAGTGGGCGGACCTATGTTAATGACATCCAGTCCCAGTGGGTGGAGCTATGTTGATGACATCCAGTCCCAGTGGGCAGACCTATGTTGATGATATCCAGTCCCAGTGGGCGGACTGATGTTGATGATATCCAGTCCCAGTGGGCGGACCTATGTTGATGACATCCAGTCCCAGTGGGTGGAGCTATGTTGATGATATCCAGTCCCAGTGGGCGGACCTATGTTGATGACATCCAGTCCCAGTGGGTGGAGCTATGTTGATGACATCCAGTCCCAGTGGGTGGAGCTATGTTGATGACATCCAGTCCCAGTGGGCAGACCTATGTTGATGACATCCAGTCCCAGTGGGTGGACCTATGTTGATGACATCCAGTCCCAGTGGGCGGACCTATGTTGATGATATCCAGTCCCAGTGGGCGGACTGATGTTGATGATATCCAGTCCCAGTGGGCGGACCTATGTTGATGACATCCAGTCCCAGTGGGTGGAGCTATGTTGATGATATCCAGTCCCAGTGGGCGGACTGATGTTGATGATATCCAGTCCCAGTGGGCGGACCTATGTTGATGATATCCAGTCCCAGTGGGCGGACTGATGTTGATGATATCCAGTCCCAGTGGGCGGACCTATGTTGATGACATCCAGTCCCAGTGGGTGGAGCTATGTTGATGATATCCAGTCCCAGTGGGCGGACTGATGTTGATGATATCCAGTCCCAGTGGGCGGACCTATGTTGATGACATCCAGTCCCAGTGGGTGGAGCTATGTTGATGACATCCATCCCAGTGGGCGGACCTATGTTGATGACATCCAGTCCCAGTGGGTGGAGCTATGTTGATGATATCCAGTCCCAGTGGGCGGACTGATGTTGATGATATCCAGTCCCAGTGGGCGGACCTATGTTGATGACATCCAGTCCCAGTGGGTGGAGCTATGTTGATGACATCCATCCCAGTGGGCGGACCTATGTTGATGACATCCAGTCCCAGTGGGTGGAGCTATGTTGATGATATCCAGTCCCAGTGGGCGGACTGATGTTGATGATATCCAGTCCCAGTGGGCGGACCTATGTTGATGACATCCAGTCCCAGTGGGTGGACCTATGTTGATGACATCCAGTCCCAGTGGGCGGACCTATGTTGATGACATCCAGTCCCAGTGGGTGGAGCTATGTTGATGACATCCAGTCCCAGTGGGCAGACCTATGTTGATGACATCCAGTCCCAGTGGGTGGACCTATGTTGATGATATCCAGTCCCAGTGGGCGGACTGATGTTGATGATATCCAGTCCCAGTGGGCGGACCTATGTTGATGACATCCAGTCCCAGTGGGTGGAGCTATGTTGATGATATCCAGTCCCAGTGGGCGGACTGATGTTGATGATATCCAGTCCCAGTGGGCGGACCTATGTTGATGACATCCAGTCCCAGTGGGTGGAGCTATGTTGATGACATCCATCCCAGTGGGCGGACCTATGTTGATGACATCCATCGCAGTGGGTGGAGCTATGTTGATGACATCCAGTCCCAGTGGACGGACTGATGTTGATGACATCCAGTCCCAGTGGGCGGGCCTATGTTGATGACATCCCATCCCAGTAGGTGGACCTATGTTGATGACATCCCATCCCAGTAGGTGGAGCTATGTTGATGACATCCCATCCCAGTAGGTGGAGCTATGTTGATGACATCCAGTCCCAGTGTGTGGACCTATGTTGATGACATCCCATCCCAGTGGGCGGACCTATGTTGATGACATCCCATCCCAGTAGGTGGAGCTATGTTGATGACATCCCATCCCAGTGGGTGGAGCTATGTTGATGACATCCAGTCCCAGTGGGTGGAGCTATGTTGATGACATCCAGTCCCAGTGGGCGGACCTATGTTGATGACATCCAGTCCCCGTGGGCGGACCTATGTTGATGACATCCATCCCAGTGGGTGGAGCTATGTTGATGACATCCAGTCCCAGTGGACGGACCTATGTTGATGACATCCAGTCCCCGTGGGCGGACCTATGTTGATGACATCACATCCCAATGGGTGGAGCTATGTTGATGACATCCCATCCCAGTGGGTGGAGCTATGTTGATCACATCCAGTCCCAGTGGGCGGTCCTATGTTGATGACATCCATCCCCGTGGGCGGACCTATGTTGATGACATCCCATCCCAGTGGGTGGAGCTATGTTGATGACATCCCATCCCAGTGGGTGGAGCTATGTTGATGACATCCAGTCCCAGTGGGCGGGCCTATGTTGATGACATCCATCCCCGTGGGCGGACCTATGTTGATGACATCCCATCCCAGTAGGTGGAGCTATGTTGATGACATCCAGTCCCAGTGGGTGGACCTATGTTGATGACATCCTGTCCCAGTGGGCGGACCTATGTTGATGACATCCCATCCCAGTGGGTGGAGCTATGTTGATGACATCCAGTCCCAGTGGGTGGAGCTATGTTAATGACATCCCATCCCAGTGGGTGGAGCTATGTTGATGACATCCAGTCCCAGTGGGTGGAGCTATGTTGATGACATCCAGTCCCAGTGGGTGGAGCTATGTTAATGACATCCCATCCCAGTGGGTGGAGCTATGTTGATGACATCCAGTCCCAGTGGGTGGAGCTATGTTGATGACATCCAGTCCCAGTGGGTGGAGCTATGTTAATGACATCCAGTCCCAGTGGGTGGAGCTATGTTGATGACATCCAGTCCCAGTGGGCGGACCTATGTTGATGACATCCATCCCAGTGGGTGGAGCTATGTTGATGACATCCAGTCCCAGTGGACGGACCTATGTTGATGACATCCAGTCCCCGTGGGCGGACCTATGTTGATGACATCACATCCCAATGGGTGGAGCTATGTTGATGACATCCCATCCCAGTGGGTGGAGCTATGTTGATTACATCCAGTCCCAGTGGGCGGACCTATGTTGATGACATCCTGTCCCAGTGGGTGGACCTATGTTGATGACATCCTGTCCCAGTGGGTGGATCTATGTTGATGACATCCATCCCCGTGGGTGGAGCTATGTTGATTACATCCAGTCCCAGTGGACGGACCTATGTTGATGACATCCAGTCCCCGTGGGCGGACCTATGTTGATGACATCACATCCCAATGGGTGGAGCTATGTTGATGACATCCCATCCCAGTGGGTGGAGCTATGTTGATTACATCCAGTCCCAGTGGGCGGGCCTATGTTGATGACATCCATCCCCGTGGGCGGACCTATGTTGATGACATCACATCCCAATGGGTGGAGCTATGTTGATGACATCCCATCCCAGTGGGCGGACCTATGTTGATGACATCCATCCCCGTGGGCGGACCTATGTTGATGACATCCCATCCCAGTGGGTGGAGCTATGTTGATGACATCCCATCCCAGTGGGTGGAGCTATGTTGATGAAATCCAGTCCCAGTGGGCGGAGCTATGTTGATGACATCCAGTCCCAGTGGGCGGAGCTATGTTGATGACATCCCATCCCAGTGGGTGGAGCTATGTTGATGACATCCATCCCCGTGGGCGGACCTATGTTGATGACATCCAGTCCCATTGGGCGGAGCTATGTTGATGACATCCCATCCCAGTGGGTGGAGCTATGTTGATGACATCCAGTCCCAGTGGGCGGGCCTATGTTGATGGCATCCAGTCCCAGTGGGTGGACCTATGTTGATGACATCCCATCCCAGTGGGCGGACCTATGTTGATGACATCCAGTCCCAGTGGACGGACTGATGTTGATGACATCCAGTCCCAGTGGGCGGGCCTATGTTGATGACATCCCATCCCAGTGGGTGGAGCTAAGTTGATGACATCCAGTCCCAGTGGGTGGACCTATGTTGGTGACATCCATCCCCGTGGGCGGACCTATGTTGATGACATCCAGTCCCAGTGGGTGGACCTATGTTGGTGACATCCATCCCCGTGGGCGGACCTATGTTGGTGACATCCATCCCAGTGGGTGGAGCTATGTTGATGACATCCCATCCCAGTGGACGGACTGATGTTGATGACATCCAGTCCCAGTGGGCGGACCTATGTTGATGACATCCAGTCCCAGTGGGCAGAGCTATGTTGATGACATCCCATCCCAGTGGGTGGAGCTATGTTGATGACATCCCATCCCAGTGGACGGACTGATGTTGATGACATCCAGTCCCAGTGGGTGGACCTATGTTGATGACATCCAGTCCCAGTGGGCGGACCTATGTTGATGACATCCAGTCCCAGTGGGCAGAGCTATGTTGATGACATCCCATCCCAGTGGGTGGAGCTATGTTGATGACATCCCATCACAGTGGACGGACTGATGTTGATGACATCCAGTCCCAGTGGGCGGACCTATGTTGATGATATCCAGTTCCAGTGGGCGGACCTATGTTGATGACATCCAGTCCCAGTGGGTGGACCTATGTTGATGACATCCAGTCCCAGTGGGCGGACCTATGTTGATGACATCCAGTCCCAGTGGGTGGACCTATGTTGATGACATCCAGTCCCAGTGGGCGGACCTATGTTGATGACATCCAGTCCCAGTGGGCGGACCTATGTTGATGACATCCAGTCCCAGTGGGTGGACCTATGTTGATGACATCCAGTCCCAGTGGGCGGACCTATGTTGATGACATCCAGTCCCAGTGGGCGGACCTATGTTGATGACATCCAGTCCCAGTGGGCGAACCTATGTTGATGACATCCAGTCCCCGTGGGCGGACCTATGTTGATGACATCCAGTCCCAGTGGACGGACTGATGTTGATGACATCCAGTCCCAGTGGGTGGAGCTATGTTGATGACATCCATCCCAGTGGGTGGACCTATGTTAATGACATCCAGTCCCAGTGGGCGGGCCTATGTTGATGACATCCATCCCCGTGGGCGGACCTATGTTGATGACATCCCATCCCAGTGGGCGGACCTATGTTGATGACATCCAGTCCCTGTGGGCGGACCTATGTTGATGACATCCAGTCCCAGTGGGCGGACCTATGTTGATGACATCCAGTCCCAGTGGGCGGGCCTATGTTGATGACATCCATCCCCGTGGGCGGACCTATGTTGATGACATCCAGTCCCAGTGGGTGGAGCTATGTTGATTACATCCAGTCCCAGTGGGCGGACCTATGTTGATGACATCCCATCCCAGTGGGTGGACCTATGTTGATGATATCCAGTCCCAGTGGGCGGACCTATGTTGATGACATCCAGTCCCAGTGGGCGGACCTATGTTGATGATATCCAGTCCCAGTGGGTGGAGCTATGTTGATGATATCCCATCCCAGTGGGCGGACCTATGTTGATGACATCCAGTCCCAGTGGGCGGACCTATGTTGATGACATCCAGTCCCAGTGGGCGGACCTATGTTGATGACATCCCATCCCAGTGGGCGGACCTATGTTGATGACATCCAGTCCCAGTGGGCGGACCTATGTTGATGACATCCAGTCCCAGTGGGCGGACCTATGTTGATGACATCCAGTCCCAGTGGGCGGACCTATGTTAAATGACATCCAGTCCCAGTGGGCGGACCTATGTTAAATGACATCCAGTCCCTGTGGGCGGACCTATGTTGATGACATCCCATCCCAGTGGGCGGACCTATGTTGATGACATCCCATCCCAGTGGGCGGACCTATGTTGATGACATCCCATCCCAGTGGGCGGACCTATGTTGATGATATCCAGTCCCAGTGGGCGGACCTATGTTGATGACATCCAGTCCCAGTGGGCGGACCTATGTTGATGACATCCAGTCCCAGTGGGCGGACCTATGTTGATGACATCCAGTCCCAGTGGGCGGACCTATGTTAAATGACATCCAGTCCCAGTGGGCGGACCTATGTTAAATGACATCCAGTCCCTGTGGGCGGACCTATGTTGATGACATCCCATCCCAGTGGGCGGACCTATGTTGATGACATCCCATCCCAGTGGACGGACTGATGTTGATGACATCCAGTCCCATTGGGCGGACCTATGTTGATGACATCCAGTCCCAGTGGGCGGACCTATGTTGATGACATCCAGTCCCAGTGGGTGGAGCTATGTTGATTACATCCAGTCCCAGTGGGCGGACCTATGTTGATGACATCCCATCCCATTGGGCGGACCTATGTTAAATGACATCCAGTCCCTGTGGGCGGACCTATGTTGATGACATCCAGTCCCTGTGGGCGGACCTATGTTGATGACATCCAGTCCCTGTGGGCGGACCTATGTTAAATGACATCCAGTCCCTGTGGGCGGACCTATGTTGATGACATCCAGTCCCAGTGGGTGGACCTATGTTGATGATATCCCATCCCAGTGGGCGGACCAATGTTGATGACATCCAGTCCCAGTGGGCGGACCTATGTTGATGACATCCCATCCCAGTGGGCGGAGCTATGTTAATGACATCCAGTCCCAGTGGGTGGACCTATGTTGATGACATCCAGTCCCAGTGGGCGTACCTATGTTGATGACATCCCATCCCAGTGGGCGGACCTATGTTGATGACATCCCATCCCAGTGGGCGGACCTATGTTGATGACATCCAGTCCCTGTGGGCGGACCTATGTTGATGACATCCCATCCCAGTGGGCGGACCTATGTTGATGATATCCCATCCCAGTGGGCGGACCTATGTTGATGACATCCAGTCCCAGTGGGCGGACCTATGTTGATGACATCCAGTCCCAGTGGGCGTACCTATGTTGATGACATCCCATCCCAGTGGGCGGACCTATGTTGATGACATCCAGTCCCAGTGGGCGTACCTATGTTGATGACATCCCATCCCAGTGGGCGGACCTATGTTGATGACATCCCATCCCAGTGGGCGGACCTATGTTGATGACATCCCATCCCAGTGGGCGGACCTATGTTGATGACATCCAGTCCCTGTGGGCGGACCTATGTTGATGACATCCCATCCCAGTGGGCGGACCTATGTTGATGACATCCAGTCCCAGTGGGCGGACCTATGTTGATGACATCCAGTCCCAGTGGGTGGAGCTATGTTGATTACATCCAGTCCCAGTGGGTGGACCTATGTTGATGACATCCAGTCCCAGTGGGCGGACCTATGTTGATGACATCCAGTCCCAGTGGGTGGAGCTATGTTGATTACATCCAGTCCCAGTGGGCGGACCTATGTTGATGACATCCCATCCCAGTGGGTGGACCTATGTTGATGATATCCAGTCCCAGTGGGCGGACCTATGTTGATGACATCCAGTCCCAGTGGGCGGACCTATGTTGATGACATCCAGTCCCAGTGGGCGGACCTATGTTGATGACATCCAGTCCCAGTGGGCGGACCTATGTTGATGACATCCAGTCCCAGTGGGCGGACCTATGTTAAATGACATCCAGTCCCAGTGGGCGGACCTATGTTAAATGACATCCAGTCCCTGTGGGCGGACCTATGTTGATGACATCCCATCCCAGTGGGCGGACCTATGTTGATGACATCCCATCCCAGTGGGCGGACCTATGTTGATGACATCCCATCCCAGTGGGCGGACCTATGTTGATGATATCCAGTCCCAGTGGGCGGACCTATGTTGATGACATCCAGTCCCAGTGGGCGGACCTATGTTGATGACATCCAGTCCCAGTGGGCGGACCTATGTTGATGACATCCAGTCCCAGTGGGCGGACCTATGTTAAATGACATCCAGTCCCAGTGGGCGGACCTATGTTGATGACATCCCATCCCAGTGGGCGGACCTATGTTGATGACATCCCATCCCAGTGGACGGACTGATGTTGATGACATCCAGTCCCTGTGGGCGGACCTATGTTGATGACATCCAGTCCCTGTGGGCGGACCTATGTTGATGACATCCAGTCCCTGTGGGCGGACCTATGTTAAATGACATCCAGTCCCTGTGGGCGGACCTATGTTGATGACATCCAGTCCCAGTGGGTGGACCTATGTTGATGATATCCCATCCCAGTGGGCGGACCAATGTTGATGACATCCAGTCCCAGTGGGCGGACCTATGTTGATGACATCCCATCCCAGTGGGCGGACCTATGTTGATGACATCCAGTCCCAGTGGGCGGACCTACGTTGATGATATCCCATCCCAGTGGGTGGTCCTATGTTGATGACACCCATCCCAGTGGGCGGACCTATGTTGATGACATCCAGTCCCAGTGGGCGGACCTATGTTGATGATATCCCATCCCAGTGGGTGGTCCTATGTTGATGACACCCATCCCAGTGGGCGGACCTATGTTGATGACATCCCATCCCAGTGGGCGGACCTATGTTGATGACATCCTGTCCCAGTGGGCGAACCTATGTTGATGACATCCCATCCCAGTGGGCGGGCCTATGTTGATGACATCCCATCCCAGTGGGCGGACCTATGTTGATGACATCCAGTCCCAGTGGGTGGACCTATGTTGATGACATCCAGTCCCTGTGGGCGGACCTATGTTGATGACATCCAGTCCCAGTGGGTGGACCTATGTTGATGACATCCAGTCCCAGTGGGCGGACCTATGTTGATGACATCCTGTCCCAGTGGGCGGACCTATGTTGATGACATCCCATCCCAGTGTGTGGACCTATGTTAAATGACATCCAGTCCCAGTGGGCAGACCTATGTTGATGACATCCAGTCCCAGTGGGCGGACCTATGTTGATGACATCCAGTCCCAGTGGGCGGACCTATGTTGATGACATCCCATCCCAGTGTGTGGACCTATGTTAAATGACATCCAGTCCCAGTGGGCAGACCTATGTTGATGACATCCAGTCCCAGTAGGCGGACCTATGTTGATGACATCCCGTCCCAGTGGGCGGACCTATGTTGATGACATCCAGTCCCAGTGGGTGGAGCTATGTTGATGACATCCAGTCCCAGTGGACGGACCTATGTTGATGACATCCCATCCCAGTGGGCGGACCTATGTTGATGACATCCAGTCCCAGTGGGTGGAGCTATGTTGATGACATCCCATCCCAGTGGATGGGCCTATGTTGATGACATCCAGTCCCAGTGGGTGGACCTATGTTGATGACATCCATCCCCGTGGGCGGACCTATGTTGATGACATCCTGTCCCAGTGGGCGGAGCTATGTTGATGACATCCAGACCCAGTGAGCGGACCTATGTTGATGACATCCTGTCCCAGTGGGTGGAGCTATGTTGATGACATCCTGTCCCAGTGGGTGGAGCTATGTTGATGACATCCCATCCCAGTGGGCGGACCTATGTTGATGACATCCAGTCCCAGTGGGCGGACCTATGTTGATGACATCCCATCCCAGTGGGCGGACCTATGTTGATGACATCCAGTCCCAGTGGGCGGACCTATGTTGATGACATCCAGTCCCAGTGGGCGGACCTATGTTGATGATATCCCATCCCAGTGGGTGGTCCTATGTTGATGACACCCATCCCAGTGGGCGGACCTATGTTGATGACATCCAGTCCCAGTGGGCGGACCTATGTTGATGATATCCCATCCCAGTGGGTGGTCCTATGTTGATGACACCCATCCCAGTGGGCGGACCTATGTTGATGACATCCCATCCCAGTGGGCGGACCTATGTTGATGACATCCTGTCCCAGTGGGCGAACCTATGTTGATGACATCCCATCCCAGTGGGCGGGCCTATGTTGATGACATCCCATCCCAGTGGGCGGACCTATGTTGATGACATCCAGTCCCAGTGGGTGGACCTATGTTGATGACATCCAGTCCCTGTGGGCGGACCTATGTTGATGACATCCAGTCCCAGTGGGTGGACCTATGTTGATGACATCCAGTCCCAGTGGGCGGACCTATGTTGATGACATCCTGTCCCAGTGGGCGGACCTATGTTGATGACATCCCATCCCAGTGTGTGGACCTATGTTAAATGACATCCAGTCCCAGTGGGCAGACCTATGTTGATGACATCCAGTCCCAGTGGGCGGACCTATGTTGATGACATCCAGTCCCAGTGGACGGACCTATGTTGATGACATCCCATCCCAGTGGGCGGACCTATGTTGATGACATCCAGTCCCAGTGGGTGGAGCTATGTTGATGACATCCCATCCCAGTGGATGGGCCTATGTTGATGACATCCAGTCCCAGTGGGTGGACCTATGTTGATGACATCCATCCCCGTGGGCGGACCTATGTTGATGACATCCTGTCCCAGTGGGCGGAGCTATGTTGATGACATCCAGACCCAGTGAGCGGACCTATGTTGATGACATCCTGTCCCAGTGGGTGGAGCTATGTTGATGACATCCTGTCCCAGTGGGTGGAGCTATGTTGATGACATCCCATCCCAGTGGGCGGACCTATGTTGATGACATCCAGTCCCAGTGGGCGGACCTATGTTGATGACATCCCATCCCAGTGGGCGGACCTATGTTGATGACATCCAGTCCCAGTGGGCGGACCTATGTTGATGACATCCAGTCCCAGTGGGTGGTCCTATGTTGATGACACCCATCCCAGTGGGCGGACCTATGTTGATGACATCCAGTCCCAGTGGGCGGACCTATGTTGATGACATCCAGTCCCAGTGGGCGGACCTATGTTGATGACATCCCATCCCAGTGGGCGGACCTATGTTGATGACATCCAGTCCCAGTGGGCGGACCTATGTTGATGACATCCAGTCCCAGTGGGCGGACCTATGTTGATGATATCCCATCCCAGTGGGTGGTCCTATGTTGATGACACCCATCCCAGTGGGCGGACCTATGTTGATGACATCCAGTCCCCATGGGCGGAGCTATGTTGATTACATCCAGTCCCCATGGGTGGAGCTATGTTGATGACATCCCATCCCAGTGGGCGGACCTATGTTGATGACATCCAGTCCCAGTGGGCGGACCTATGTTGATGACATCCCATCCCAGTGGGCGGACCTATGTTGATGACATCCAGTCCCAGTGGGCGGACCTATTTTGATGACATCCAGTTCCAGTGGGCGGACCTATGTTGATGACATCCTGTCCCAGTGGGTGGAGCTATGTTGATGACATCCCATCCCAGTGGGCGGACCTATGTTGATGACATCCAGTCCCCATGGGCGGAGCTATGTTGATTACATCCAGTCCCCATGGGCGGAGCTATGTTGATGACATCCCATCCCAGTGGGTGGAGTTGATGACATCCAGACCCAGTGAGCAGTACCTATGATAATAACATCCAGACTTAGTGGGCAGGCCGATGTTGATGATGTCCAGTCCCAGTGGGCGGAGCTTTGCTGATGACATCCTGTCCCAGTGGGCGGAGCTTTGCTGATGACATCCTGTCCCTGTGCATTGCATTGATGCAGTCCTAATGTTTGGAATATTCTGCTCTTTATATAAAAGTGCTATTTCTTGCCAATATGTCACTCTCTCCTCTTGGGACATGTATGGTCTTGAATTTAGGGAAGCTGACCATCAAGCTATAAGTCAATTATTAATATGGTTAAAATAGCTGATCATTAGCATATATCTGACAGACAACTCCACTCTCTGGGAGGCCATGTGATGAATGAGCAACCATATTTGAAGCTGTTATGTTTTCTTTTCCAGTGACACTGAAACTCTTACAATCTATTTCCTCCTGAGAGTTGGGGAAAGGAATATGGATCAAATTATCCCAATGTTTCTATTTAATGCATGGAAGTATATTTTTCAAAAATTGACATGTATTTTTTCGAACAAAATTAATGTGAGGGAAAAATGCAATTGCAGAGTATTCATCAGTTAATAACATTAACTAAGCAGTTCACCAGTCTCTTTATCTCCTTTCTTTACAAAATAAAGCAAATAATTTTGAAAGTTAATTAGTGGAAAACATTGTGCTGCAAGGTACAACACAGATTAATTGTGCAGCTGCTAATATCATGTTCTTCAGTCTTTGCAGCCGTTTCGGTGCCCATTAAACGCCACATTAAGCAAAGCACGTAATTACTGTTTGGGGCCAATAATGATTGCTAAGCTCAACAGTACTCCAAGAAGTAGAGGCAATATTTATAGCCCAATATTCAAAGGTTTCTTCAATATTAATTGTGCAGCTTATTAAGACAAATTATAGCATTTATGAGTATTGTAGGAAACCATATCACATAGAACAGAGGAGCACACTTAAATGATTCACATCCACACATTACAAGTGATAATTATTGCTGAGATTTAAATTCACTAGATTAGGACTATCTTGTCTGATCTTACTTTGACATTCACAAGGTGAGCTGACCTAGACCTCACTCACAGGCGGAGTTGTTGTATTTTTTTTATTGCCTACTTTAGTTTTGCACCATATGTACTGAAAAGTACCCAAGTTTAGTTCATAACTTTGGCCCCCTGACTTAATTGGTGTACTAAGTCAAGAATGCTTCCCATACCACTGGGCCATATTTCCACCCATGATATATAGACAGATACAGATGACCCGAAAACCAGTGCTGAGGACTACAAAGGAGGTTAAAAGACTGCTTTGAATTGGTGAAATAGACCATATTCATCTTTGGATTTGAATGAATATGCCACAGTTGTCATAGCCAAACCAGAGCCCTTTCTGAACCAGAAGATTCACAGTCTACTTGGAGTGCTGTTCACAACTAGTGATCCAGAACCCTATATTTCAGGTATGACAAATGGAAAGCTATTGTGAGAGTGAAAAGCCAAATTCGTGTGAAGCTAGAGACACAAGCAGATGCACAACAGCTGTAGCAGGAAGTCCATTACCTCCTATAAGGCAAATCCTAAAGGCATAAGTGGTAGTGAGCCTTTTATGCATATTTTGAGAGAGAATAGAACTACACTGGAGTAAATCTGCACAGCTCTGGCAAGTCTATGATCTCTGTTTCAGAAGGTGACGTCAGAAAATCTTTCAAGGGAGTGAAACTCACAAGGTGTCAGGGCCCAATCATATATTTGGTAGGACATTGAGAACCTGTGCCAACCAACTTTCGGGAGTGTTGGAGGACATCTTCAATCTCTCACTGCTGCAGTCGATGTTCCCAGCTGTTTCAAAAGGGCATCAATCACACTGGTGCACAAGAAGAGTAGGGTGAACTGCCTCATTGACTATCCTAGTTACACTGACATCTACTGTGATGAAATGCTTTGAGAAGTTGGTTAGGATCGTGGCTAGAATTACCTCCTCTCTGGAACAGCTGCAATTTGCTTACCACCACAACAGGTCTGCAGTACGTGCAATCTCATGGGCTCGGCACTCAGCCCTCGACCACATTGACAACAGCAGTACTTATGTCAGGCTACAGTTTAATGACTACAACTCAACATTCAGCACCATCATCCCTGTAAACATTCCTGTGAACCTCCTCTGGATTCTTTCCAATGCCAGCACATCTTTTCTTAACTAAGTGGTCCAAAACTGCTCACTATGCTCCTAGTGCAGTTTGACCAATACCTTATAAAGCCTTAGCTTTTATAATTTTGTCCTCTCAAAGTGAATGCTAACATGCATTTGCCTTCCTCACCACAGACTCAACCTGCAAATTAAGACTTAAGAGCAGAATTAAACCATTCGGCCCATCGAGTCATCTCTGTCATTTCATCATGGCAAATCCATTTTCCTCCCAAACCCAATCTCCTGCCTTCTCCCTATAACCTTTCACACATTACTAATCAAGAACCTATCAACCTTTGATCTGACCGCCAACCTTTTGGAAGTCCTGAACAAGGACTCCCAAGTCCCTTTGCACTGCTGATTTCTGAACTTTCTCCCCATTTAGAAAATAGTCTATTATTTTTTCCAAAGTGCACAACCATGTACTTTACTACATTACAGTGTATTCCATCTGCCACTTCTTTGCCCATTCTCCTAATCTCATTAACTCCTTCTGCAGATTCCCTGCTTCCTTAGTACTACCTGTCCCTCCACCTATTTTTGTATTGTTTGCAAAGTTAGCCACAAGGCCATCAATTCTGTTATCCGAGACATTGACATATAAAGAAGTGATGCCAACACCGACCCCAGTGGAACTCCACTAGTCACAGGCAGCCAACAAGAAAAGGTCTCCTTTATTCCTGCACTTCGCCTCTTGCCAATCAGCCATATATTCACATAATTTCAAAACATTATCCACATTAATGTTTTTCCTGTTTTAACTTGTTCAGCAGCCTCATGAGACACCTTGGCATGGGTCACCTGGAAATCCAAATGTCATCGAGAAAGGGTTCAGGGATAACTCTGGAAATTAAAGACAAGTGAGTCTTAATTCAGTGGTGGGAAATTATTGGAGAAAATTCTTAAAGACAGGATTTACAAGCATTTGGAGAAGCATGGTTCCGGATGAGCACCACCAGCATGGCTGATTGAATTCTTTAAGGATGTAATAAAGCACTGGATGTGGTGCATATGTTTTTTTGTAAGTGTTTGTTAAGAATCCCCATATAAGGCTGATTCAGAAAGTCAGGATCCAAAGTATGGGATCTTGAGAAACTAGGCTGTGTGGATTGAGAAATGGCTTGCCCATAGAAGGCAGATGGTAGATGGAGTGTATTCTGCCTGGCAGTCAGTGGCCAGTGGTGTTCACAGGGAGCTGTGCTCTGTGATTTTCATAATTGACTTGGATGAGGAAGTGGAAGGGTGGGTTAGTAAGTTTGCAGATGACACAAATGTTAGTGGTGGGGTGAATAGAATATATGGATGTCATAGGTTACTATGCTGAGAAGTGTCAGATAGAGTTCAACCCGCAGAAGTGTGAAGTGATTCACTTAGCAAAGTCAAATTTGAAGGCAGAATACAGGGTTAATACAGAATCCATGTCCATAGATTCCTCCAAAACTGCTGCACAGGTTGATAGGGTTGTTAAGAAGGTGTATAGTATGTTGACCTTGATTAGTCGGGGGGATTAAGTTCAAGAGCCTCAAGTTAATGCTGCCACTCTATAAAACCCTGGTTAGACCACACCACACTTGGAATATTGTGTTCAGTTCTGGTCTTCTCATTATAGAATGGATGTAGAACAATTAGAAATAGGGCAGAGGAAATTTACCAGACTGCTGCCCTGATTAGAAAGCATGTCTTATGAGGATAAGGTGAACAAGCTTGGCCTTTTCTCTTTGGACTGAAGGAGGACACTAATTGAATTGATAGGAACGTACAAAAGATGATAAGAGGCATAGACCAAATGGATAGCCAGAGACTTTTCCTGGCTGGAAATGGCTAATACTAAAGTGCATAATTTTAAGGTGATTGAAGGAAATTATAGGAAGAGCTCAAACACCATCTATAAATTCACTGATCATTCACTGTTGGTAGAATCTCAGATGGCAATGAGGAGACATGGAAGAGTGAGGTAGATCTGCTAATTGTGTGGTGTCACCTCCTTGATTGATCATCAGCAAGACCAGAAAATTGATTGTAGATTTCAGGAAGGGGAAGTTGCGAGAATGCACACCAGTCCTCATTGAGGGGTCAGTGGTGGAAAGGGTGAGCAGCTTCAAGTTCCTGGTCATCAGCATCTGAGAAGATATATCATAGGCCCAACACTTTAATGCAATCATAAAGATGTCATGCCAGCAGCTATACTTCATCAGGAGTTTGAAGAGATTTGGTATGTCATGGAAGACTCGAGCAAATTTCTCCAGCTGTCCACTGGAGAGCTCTCTGAGTGGTTGCACCACCGCCGAGTATTGAGGCTTCAATGAGGCTGTAGACTCAGCCAGCTCCATCATGGCCTCCTCACCATTAAGAACATCTCTAAACAGTGGTGCCTTTAGAAAGCTGCCTCCATCAGTAATGACCCTCACTATTGGCGCATGTCTTGTTCTCATTACTATCATAGGGGAAGAGGTACACAAGCATGATGAGGCACTCTCAATATTTTATGAACAGCTTCTTTCCCTCTACCTTCAGCTTTCTGAATGGTCCACAAACCTATGAATATCCCCTTCCCATTTATTTGTTTGTTTCTTTATTTGTTTACTGTAACTTACTTTATATAATGTCTTGCGCTGTACCACTGCCACAAAACAACAAATTTCATGACACATGATATTGTTAATAAACCTGACTCTGAATCTGAAATTTCAGGAAGTATTTATATCTAAATGAGACATTCTTCCCAGTGTAAAGCCAACAGATGGGAATGGAAAAACACTGAATATTTTTAAATTTCTTGCAGAAGGTCTCACATGTCCAAGATTTGTTAAACATTTTTCATTCGTGACCTTGGAAAGATATTCTTCTGCACAAGCATTATTATCAGATCAATGTTATGGAAATGGTCTGATGGGAATGTGTCTGTTAAATTCTTGTCTGAAGAATCAGCAAGAACATGCCAATAGTCATCAATAGCAAAAAGAGTCGTAAGTACAGTATTACAGTATTTTGTGATCTTGAACATCGTGACCTTTCACAAGCAGAGAACTACAAATAAAACATATATAAACACAAAATTATTTTGTCCATCATATTCACAATTTATGTAGATTATGTAATTTCTACTCAATCACAGATGCACTGGATAATCTATTTAATATCCACATGAATATTTAGTCTACGCTCCAGAGTTACCCCCTATAATTGAAGCATCCCTGTTTCAGTAAACATGAATATTTCTTGAATGTATTTCTGTATTTATGGTCCCTATTTATTAGTTCTTTAGAATTAGTAGTGGGTTTAGGGATACACTGATATCGTTTCTCAAATCACTTCACGATGATTCAAACTGAAATAACTTCTTCGACTGTCATTGGCCAGGTCCTTTAAAAAATCCAGCACAAGGTTTCCCAAATCCCTTGCACCCCAAGAATTTTGAATTTTCTCCCGGTTTAGAAGAAAGTCTATGCCTTTATTCCTTCTACCATAGTGCATGACCAGAGACTTTCTGACTCTGTATTCCATTTGCCAACTTCTTTGCCTAATCTCCATATCTGCGTCCTTCTACAACCTCCCTGCTTCCTCAATACCATCTGCCCCTCTACCTATCTCCATATGATCCGCAAACTTGGCTACAAAAGCAATTAATTCTGTTATCCAAACCATTAACATACAATGTAAAATGAAGTGGTCCCAACACTGATCCCTGCAGAACATCACTGGATACCAACAGCCAGTGCTTGTATTCCCACTGTTTGCCTCCAGCAAGTTAGACAATGCTCTATCCTTGCTAATATCTTTCCTGTAATGCCATAGGCACGTCTTGCTAAGCAGCTTTAAGTGCATCGCCTTGCCCAACGCCTTCTGAAAATCCAAGTACACAACATCCACTGATTCTCCTTCTCTATCCTGCTTGCTATCTCCTCAAGGAATTCCAGAAGATTTTTCCTTAATGAAACCATGGCCTATTTTATTATTTGCCCCCCAAGTAGCCCGAAACCTCATCCACTCAACCCAACAATCTTCCCAACTACTGAGGTCAAACTAACTGGCCTACAATTTCCTTTCTTCTGACTCCCTCTCTTCTTGAAGAGTGGAGTGACGTTTGTAATTTTACAATCCTTCTGAACCATGCCAGCATTGATTGGTTCTTGAAAGATCATTACTAATGCCTTCATAATCTCTTCAGCTGCCTCTGTCAGAATCCTGGGGTGAAGTGCTTCTGGTCAGACAACTTATCTAACTTCAGACCTTTTAGCTTCCCAAGCACCTTCTCCTTAGTATTAACAACTGCACTCACTTCTGCCCCTGCCACTCTCAAATATCTAGCATATTGCTAGAGCCTTCTGCAGGAAAGACTGATGCATAATACTTATTTTCTTGTCCCCCCATTACTACCACTTCATGTCAATTTCCAACAGTATGATATCTACTCTCACTTCCCTTTTTTCTTTATATATCTGAAAAATCTTCTAGCATACTCTTTGTTATTATTTGCTAGCTTACCTTCATATTTCATCTTTTCGCTCCTTGTGGCTTTTTAAATTGCCTTCTATAGTTTTTTAAATGATTTCCAATCCTCTAACTTCCCACTATTTTTTGTTTTGACTTCCCTTGTCAGCCATGATTGTATCATCCTGTCTTTAAAACACCTCTTCCTCTTTTGGATGTATCTTTCCTGTGCCTTCCAAATTGCTCCCAGAAACTCCAGCCATTGCTGTCCTGCCATCATCCCTACCAGTGTTCCCTTCCATTCCTTTACCTTAAGCTCCCTAATCAATTCCATTTCATTACACAACACAACACTCATTCCAGAAAAGCTGATCCCCTAGTGGGCTCAGAGATGAGCTGCTGTAAAAAGGCATCTCATAGGTATTGTACAAATTCTCTCTCTCGGGATCCAAAATTAGCACCAACTTAATTTTCCCATCTATCTGCATATTGAAATCCCCCATGACATGCATTTTCTATCTGCATTGTAATTTGTAACCCATATCCTGGCTATTGTTTGGAGGCCTGTATAACCCATCAGTCTTTTCACCCTTGCAGTTCTTTAACTTTACTCATAATAATTCTTCCTGAGGATTTGATTTTGTTTTTTACTAACAGAGTCACGCCATTCCTTCTGCTGTCCTGCGTGTCCCTTCTACACTATATGTATCCTTGGATATTAAGCTCTCAACTTTAATTTTCTTTCAGCCACAAATCACGATGCCTATGACATTGTACCTACCAATCTCTAACTGCAGAACAAGGTCACTTTATTGCATATACTGCATGCATTCAAATATTACACCTCCAGTTTTGTATTCATCTCTCTTCGATTTCCCTCCCTGCTAAATTGCAACTCATCTCACTGACTGTAATTTTTCTTATCATCTGTCTCGTTACACACTACCTCTGTCCGTACACCAACTGCCATATCCTGAGCCACACCCTCCAGTTTCCCATCCCCACTGCCAACCCTCCCCAACAGTTCTAGCAAAACTGTCTGCAAGGAAATTGGTGACCCTCTGGCTTAGGTGTAACCTGTCCCTTTTGTACAGGCAATACCTTCCCCAATGATCCTGAAATAGAAACACAGAAACATAGAAAACCTACAGTACACACAGACCTTTCAGTCCATAATGCTGTGCAGAACATGTACTTACCTGAGAAATTACCTAGGGTTTCCTATAGTCCTCTATCTTTCTAAGCTCCATGTACTGCCTATCTCTTAAAAGACCCTGTCCCCTGAAACCCTGAATCAGAAACCCTGTCTCCTGCACCAGTTCCTCATCCATGCATTCATTTGCCAACTCATCCTATTCCTACCCTCACTGGTGAATGGCACAGGCACCAATCCAGATCCTGCTTCTCAGCTCTCAACTCCTTAAATTCTAAGTAAATAATGTGGAGGTTACAGAATGGAATTGATTGACAGACAAACAGTACAGGGCATGGTAAATTAAATTTAATCCTGATGAGGAGTATGTGATATATTTTGGGAGGGAAACACACAATAGATGATGTGGCCCTGAAGAATGTTGCAGAAAGAAGGGACATTGGTCTAAACATCTCTAATACAGATAGATATTGTGGTGAAAAATGCATATGAGAGGTCAGTCTTTATCAGCCAGGCACTAGAATGTGAGTAGCATGAGTACGTTAGATGGATAATTTTGTGTATTTCTGATCACCACATTGTAGAGTGCACATCATTGCATGGAGAGATATGATGAATTTTCATCTTAGTGTGTTTTTATATGCTGCATCAGATGCAGAGTAACAATTATTTTATTCCCTTTCATTTGTGTACTGGAAATAACATTAAACAGTTCTGAATCTTGAATCTTGATATTGTTAAGGCTGGGTTTTTTTTACCCTGGAATGCAAGAGGCCACTTATAGGCAAAGGTTAGATGAACAGTTATAATCTTTTCCCCATAGTTGGGATATCTAAAGGGGACAAAGGTTTAAGGTGAGAGAGAGGGGAGTAACAGAGGGATTATTTTCCCCCACATAGAATTGTTGAAATCTAAAATGTGCTGCCTAAGGCAGTGGTGGAGGCAGCTACAATGAGTGCCTAGGTAAGCACTTCAATAGCCAAGCCATAGAAGTCTATGGCTCTGATGTGTGCAAATGGGATATACAGGTACAATGTTTGGCATGGACTTGATGGGTTGAGAGGCCCATTTCTCTGTGGTACAACTCTATCTGTAGAATGTTATTGGCCGGAGGACTTGCTTCTTTGATATGGAAGAGAAAAGTAGCTAAAAGAGAAGAATAAGTCAGTGTGCAGAAATTAACTTGCAACTTGGACATAATGTTATAGTTTTTGTATTAAATTGCTACCAATCCTTTGCTTTCTTTGTTATTAAGGAAACAAATAAAGATGCAAGGCCCATTGTCCAGGATAGCACCAAGCTAGTGTGGATAATGTAGAGAGGAAAGTGAAATGAGTCACAAAATATGCAGTAGACTTTTAGTTTTAAATCCATTACACTGAGGAAGACTGATGGAGGTAATATGGCGGTTAGATTGGGTATTGGTGATGAGAGGTAGGAAGTGAATTTGAATGTAATGCAGCAAATCCAAGAGCGGCATTGATAAAAATCATTTAACATCCTTCACATAGTGAGGACGCAGAGCCTTCATCCTTCACATAGTGAGGACGCAGAGCCTTCATTTAACTCCTTTGCAGGACTTCAGAATAAATCTTGTTAAAATCCATACAACCACTCATCCTGATAATTGAAAACAATTGCTTATCAATGCAGTTTTCAATGATTCTTGACTTTCCTGGTCATTGTAATTCATGTGAATTGTTAAAAGCATGTTAGACAAAGGCTCTCTCAGTATTTCAGGGGAACAGATTGTTCTGAGTTTTCTAAAAATGCAGATTGTTGAAAATAGGTTTCTTAACTTCTCTTAAAATATATACTAAGGATTTTTGATTAAGTTTTGCACTAAAAGAGATTGCTCCCAGGATTGTATCTTTTCTTACAGACCTATACAAAAATGCTGATGGAGGATGAGTTCCATACATCATTTTTATAATAGTGAGCTATTAAAAGGTAAATGTGAAAGCAGTTTGAGACCCATAAGTGCTGATAATAGCTCCCGCTTTAATGAATTCGCTCTTAGATGTCCATTAAATGCTCATGGCAAATGTACTCTTAATGGAAATGGCTAATCGGATGGGATGATATGAATAATCCATAGAGTCGAATAACAGTTTGAGCCCCTCTTTGCATTTATTTTCAGAATGGCACAATTTAGTTTTTATTGCATTTTAGTATAAAGAGGACAGGGAGTAATTGATTGCTTGGTGTAGATGAAAATCGATTTGTTTCTTTGCTAAACAGAGATAGTATTAGTTGTTACCAAGCATTTTTTATACTTATATTAGCTCAAATGGCAGAAGATTATTGTAAAAGTTATTTTCAAGCTCTCAGCAGCTTGTCATTGTGTTCTTCATTTAGGAGGGGGTTTCTTTTATAAAGATTTATGAGTGGTATGTGAATGGTTGGCAATCTGCATGTTGAGTCATTCTGATTTTATTGCAGGCATAATGAATCAATGATATTCCCATCATCACTATAATACTGTTTGCAACCCATTAGCACGCAGAAATTACAACCCATCATACATCATTACTGTGATTGAGACTTTATTGTCTGTGTTCTCAATTTTCTTCTTGCTCTGGGACTAAATATACACAAGAACACTGTGTATACAATAGAATAGATTAACTTCTCTTGAATGTAGTAATAAAGAATGAATATATCTTGTAGAGTTAAAGAAACAACTGAGTGATGTCTCAAATAAAAGCAAATTTTTGAGCTAAAGATAATATTTCCATTTTAAAATAATATCTTTCTTTTGCTAAATGCTTCTGTTCTATTAAATCCCTTTCTAAACAGTCTCACAATTTTGGCACTTGACTGCTAATTAAATGTGGGATGTAAAAGATTAGTCAATTAAACAAGTATTAAACAACTGGTACATAAATGATTGCTTGAGCCTACTGGTGTTTGCTTCTGTTTGAAGTTTAAAATGATTAGAACATTGGCAAGGGAAGCAAAAACAAGGTTGAATGAAGGGCGAGTTCCATACTGATGTAGTGCTCATTTCTTCTAGACAATTGAACTTTCTCCCTGTTTCCACCTATCATTTCAGTATCGTCCATCAAGAGCTGGCTGGTCAAGACATCTCCCAAATTTGTTTTGTTTAGAGCATCAAGCATTTGGATAACATATTGTGAATACTCAAGTATGGTTTGCATTAGCCATCTGAGAATGCGTGGGCTGGGGGAAAGATAGTTCTCCATTGGTTTGAAGGAGGTCAGGATTCTTTGGGGATTTCAATGAAGGGCAAAGGAAGGTTGATAAAAGAAACCAAAGGAGTAATTGGGTATTCATTAGTAGATAAGTTTGGAGGAGAAGGCTGTTTAGAATTCTGGAGAGGAGGCCAGGGGGACAATCAATTCAGGTAAAAGATTAAAAGAGTTATCTATTAATGAAGGAAAGTTGGGAGAGGTTTGCCTCATTCATGGTAGTTGAAGATGGTAAGTCCAAACAGAGGAAGACTGCTACTTTTTCAGTGGGGGGGGGGTTTGAATAGAGGAGGTTAGAAAATAATTTGGAGAGGAGGCTTGTGGAGGAGAAGGGGAAGGGCTGAGCAGAAGTAGGAATGGGTAATTAAGAATTAAAAGAGACTAGGGTCTATCAGAGGGAAATACATGGAGACATTTGGAGGCCAAGGGGAAGATGTAAAGGAATCAAGAGAATGAAGTGATTAAGTATGACTCTGGCAGGATCAATATTGCTTGTAGTTATGTATCTTCTTTACCACCTAATATCTGGGGCTGGTTGACTATATTACGTCAATAACAGCAAGAGGGATATTCTTTGTATTTGCATAGAGCCGAACACCTGCCTTAGGTTATTGAGTCACCAAGCACTACAGCACAGAAACAAGCCCTTCAGCCCATCTTGTCCATGCTGACTTGTTTGGCTGCATCGTCCCATCTACCCACACCTGGCCATAGTCCTCCACAACTCTTCCACCCATTCATCTATGCAAACTTCCCTTATATGTTGCAATTGAACCCACAGCCACCACTTCTGCCAGTGGCTCCTTCTACCCTCTGAGTGAAGACGTTTCCCCTCAAGTATTTCACCTTTAACCTATGACCTCTAGTTCTAGTCTCACCCAAATTCAGGAGATTAAACCTGCATGTAATTGCAATCTCTAGAACCATCATAATTTTGTATCCCTCTATAAGATCTTTCCTCATTTTCCTATGCTTTAGGGCATAATGTCCTCACCTAAGACAACATTTACAGAATGATGGAGGAACTCAGCAGGTTAGGCAGCATCTATAGAAAAGAGTAAACAGTCGACATTTTGGGCTGAAACCCAAAATGGATGCTGCCTGACCTGCTGATTTTCTCCAGTGTTCTGTACGTGTTGCCTTAGGTTGGGACATTGTGTGTGTGTTGCTTTGGATCTCCAGCATCTGCAGACTTTCTTGTGTTTGTGATGTCTTAACCTATTCAACCTTTCTCTATAACTTAGGTCCTTCAGTCTTGGCACCATCCATATAAATTTTATTTGCATTTTTCAAGCTTGTTGATATCCTTCCTGCAGCCCAATCTGCCAAAAGCTCTCTTCGTGACCATATCTATCTGTGACACCACTTTAAAAGGATTATGGATTGGCATTCCCACATCCCTTTGTTCTATTGCACACCACAATGCTCTACCAGTGTAAGTCCTCCTCTCTTTTCTCCTGCCACTCTGCAATACCTCACATTAAATTCCATCTGCCATTTCTCAGCCCATGGTCCAGATAATGCTAAGAGTTCTGATAGCTTTCCTTGCTGTCCACTACATCTATAATTGTTATTTATGTTTATATAGAAATGCAGCTTATGGTAACAGGCCCTTCCAGCCCATTCACCTTCTACCACCCGATTACACCCATAAACCCAATTAACTTAATAACCCATGCAGTTTTGGAATGTGAGAGGATGCTGGAGTGCTCGGAGGAAACCCATGCAATATCAATGAGAATATACAAACCTTGCAGACAATGATGGATTTGAACCCAGGTTGCTGGCACTGTAAAACATAATGTTAACTGTTTTGCTACCATGCCACCCCACCTCCCAATCTCGGTGACACATCTAAACTTGCTGATCCAATTTTCCACATGATCATCTATATCATTAAAATAGATGATTAAAAAAAACAATGGCTCCAGCACCTATCCTTGTGGTACAACACTATCACAGGCCCTCGGTCAGAGAGACAACTATCTCCTACCACTCTGTCTTCTCCCGCTAACCCAATACTGAATCCAATTTACTGCCTCATCCTGAATGCCAAGTGACTTAACTTTCTGGAGCAGCCTCCCATGTGGGACCTTGTCAGTAGCCTTTCTGCAGTCTATGTAGACAATGTGCACTGCGTTTTCTTCATCAGCCTTCCTTCTAACGTCCTCACAATACCCTACAAAACTGGTTAACCACACCACCACCTCCCACAAACCATGCTGACTATCCCTAATCAGGCCTGTCTATCCAAATACTTACATATCCTGTCTCTTAAATACCTTCCAATAATTTGCTTACAGCTGATGTAGGGTCACTGGCCTATAATTTTCTGGCTTATTCCTGAAGCTGTTTGTGAACATTTGCTGTCCTCCAGTCTTCTGGCACCTCATCTGTGGCTAAGGACATTTTAAATATTTATTTATTTTATTTAGTGATCCACCATAGAACAGACTCTTGCAGCATTTCGAGCCACACTATCCAGCAACTCACTGATTTAACCCTATCCTAATCATGGGACAATTTACAATAACCAATTAACCTACTAACCGATACATCTTTGGACTGTGGGCTGAAACCAGAGCACCTGGAAGAGACCCACACACATCTGGGAAGGAATGTACAAAACTGCTTCCTTGTCAGGCACTGGGGAATTGTGCACTAACTTGCCTCAAGGCAATAAGCAACTCCTCTCCTTTAATCTGGATATGGTCTCTGACCTGACTACTCTTTTGCCTCCATTTTATCAACCTTGTGTTTATCTTTCAAGTAAAATGCAGATGCAAAAATTAACTGAGGATATCCCCCCTATCTTTAGTCTCTTTTGGTAGATCAACGAGGACCAGTTTTGACCATTACTATCCTTTTGCTCTTAATCTATCTGTCGAAGCCATTGGCATTCTCTTTCACCTTGACTACCAAAAAAACCTTACATCGTCCTTTAGCAACACACACATAAAATCCTCTTTTAGCATCGCTGGTTTCTCTCTTAAGTGTTCTCTTGAATTTCTTGTATTCTTCAAGTGCCTCATTTGTTCCTTGCTGCTTATACCTGCTGTGGTGCCTTCTTCTCCTTCTTAACCAAGATGTCAATATCCCTCAATTTATTAGCCTTGTCTCTTATTCTAACAGGTTTTCTACAAGTTTTGTCATCTCAGTGCTTCACTTTTGAAGTTCTTCCTTTTGCGAGAAGCAAACCCTGCCCCAATCCAAACATGCCAGTTCCTTCTAAAGCAGGTGTTTTTCCAATTCAGAATCTCATCCAAGGACCTTATCTGTAATTATCTGTATCTCAACTAATAGTGTGGCTAAAAAATTCCTTTTGCTTGTTCTAATCCATTATAGCAGCGGTTCCTAACCTTTTTTATGCCATGGACCAATATCTTTAAGCAAGGGGTCCATGGACCCCAGGTTGGGAACCCCTGCACTACAGTGCCTGTCCTATTTTCAAATGGACACTTTTTTGCTTGTGACATGGGTCCTGTGTAAAACTACCACTTGTTCAACCATCATATATTTGATAAAATGTTACAGGAAGGCTGACAGTAGAGCATTAAAGGTAAACATGTCAAAGTTGTACATGAAAAGTAATTGGAAAAACATGTAAACTGTGAGTAGTTTGGTAATGTTCATATAACTTTGAATTGGTACAGCAAAAGATAGCAAAATTATATTACAATCAGGAGTGTGCTGGGGAAATGGTACACTTACAGTGTTCCCACGTTCTGCAGTTGTTTGACCTATAATCATAGCTATGAGAATTTCATAGATTTTGAACTAATGACAATGAAGTAGCAGAGTGAAACTCAATGACATACTTGGAATCTGAGGGCAGCAGATTACTACATCACAATAAAAGGCAAGGTGTCCAGAAAAATGCAAATGTAAATCAGGGCGCTTTTCTATTTTCACCCATTTCACCAAATGTTGCACCAGAAATTTGAAACCATTGTCCCATTGTAATGAAGTTTGAGCAGTAAGAATGAAAATTCCTGGCAAGTTGTTTGATTACTGTGCATTGAGAAAGTTGATCAGCTTTATCTAAAGAAAGCTAATGCAATCATACTGACTTTTTTTCAAGTCAAGTCAAGTCAAGTCATTTTTTATTGTCATTTCAACCATAACTGCTGGTACAGTACCCAGTAAAAACGAGACAATGTTTTTCAGGACCATGGTGTTACATGAAACAATACAAAAACTACACTGAACTACATAAAAACAACACAAAAAAAAACTACACTAGACTACAGACCTACCCAGGACTGCATAAAGAGCACAAAACAGTGCAGGCATTACAATAAATAATAAACAAGACAATAGACACAGTAGAGGGCAGTAAGTTGGTGTCAGTTCAGGCTCTGGGTATTGAGGAGTCTGATGGCTTGGGGGAAGAAACTGTTACATAATCTGGTCGTGAGAGCCCGAATGCTTCGGTGCCTTTTCCCAGATGGCAGGAGGGAGAAGAGTTTGTATGAGGGGTGTGTGGGGTCCTTCATAATGCTGTTTGCTTTGCAGATGCAGCATGTAGTGTAAATGTCCGTGATGGCAGGAAGAGAGACCCCGATGATCTTCTCAGCTGACCTCACTATCCGCTGCAGGGTCTTGCGATCCGAGATGGTGCAGTTTCCGAACCAGCCAGTGACGCAGCTGCTCAGGATGCTCTCGATACAACCCCTGTAGAATGTGATGAGGATGGGGGTGGGTGATGGACTTTCCTCAGCTTTCACAGAAAGTAGCGACGCTGCTGGGCTTTCTTTGCTATGGAGCTGGTGTTGAGGGACCAGGTGAGATTCTCCGCCAGGTGAACACCAAGAAATTTGATGGCCTTAACGATCTCTACCGAGGAGCCGTCAATGTTCGCTCCGTGCCCTCCTGAAGTCAACAACCATTTCTTTAGTTTTACTCACATTCGGAGACAGGTTGTTGGCTCTGCACCAGTCCGTTAGCTGCTGCACCTCCTCTCTGTAAGCTGACTCCTTGTTCTTGTTGATGAGACCCACCATGGTCGTGTCATCGGCAAACTTGATGATATGGTTTGAGCTGTGTGTTGCAACACAGTCGTGGGTCAGCAGAGTGAACAGCAGTGGACTGAGCTCGCAACCCTGGGGAACCCCCGTGCTCAGTGTGATGGTGTTGGAGATGCTGCTCCCAATCCGGACTGACTGAGGTCTCCCAGTCAGAAAGTCTAGGATCCAGTTGCAGAGGGAGGTGCTCAGGCCCAGTAGGCTCAGCTTTCCAATCAGTTTCTGAGGGATGATTGTGTTGAATGTTGAACTGAAGTTTATGAACAGCATTCGAACGTACATGTCTTTTTTGTCCAGGTGGGTTAGAGCCAGGTGGAGGGTGACTGCAATTTGAATTTTACAGCACAGCCAAAGAATTGCTAAATGGATTTTAAAGAATTATATTTGATAACAACATGTAAGACCATAAGACCATATGATATAGGAGCAGAAGTAGGCCATTTGGCCCATTGAGTCTGTTCTGCCATTCAATCATGGGCTGATCCAATTCTTACAGTCATCCAATGTGGAAAATTACTAAACATAATATAGAAACATTGAAAACTTACAGCACCCATCAGCCCACAAAGCTGTGCTGAACATGTCCCTGCCTTAGAAATTACGTAGGGTTCCCCTTAGCCCTCTATTTTTCTGAGTTCCCTGTACCTGTCCAGAAGTCTCTTTAAAAGACTCTATCGTTTCTGCCTCCACCACTGTTGCCAGCAGCCCATTCCACGCACTCACCACTCTCTGCGTAAAAAATCTTACCCCAAACATCTCCTTTGTACCTACTTCCAAGCACCTTAAAACTGCCCTCTTGTGCTAGCCATTCCAGCCCTGGGAAAAATCCTCTGACTATCCACATGATCAATGCCTCTCATCATCTTATACTCCTCTGTCAAGTTACCTCTCATCCTCTGTCGCTCCAAGGAGAAAAGGCCAAGTTCACTCAACCTATTCTCATAAGGCATGCTCCCCAATGCAGGCAACATCCTTGCTAACCTCCTCTGCACCCTTTCTATGGTTTCCGCACAGTAGGGTCTGACCAGGTGGGGTCTGACCAGGGTCCTATATAGCTGCAACATTACCTCTCTGGTCCTAAACTCAATCCCACGATTGATGAAGGGTAATACACCGTATGCTTTCTTAACCACAGAGTCAACCTGTGCAGCAGCTTTGAGTAAAATATGTACAAAAAGTGTCTGCATGTTGTTTGTAGATAGAACAAGGAGTGAGCACCTAGCAGAATAAAGTTGAACTCTTACTGCTGTTTAACAATTTGCCTTACTTCTGCTTCCTAAAGGCCTCAATCAGTTCCTTGACGTTGAGTTCAAAATTGCTGCTATGATGCCACTCAACGAGTTGACCTGCCTCATCACCATCTTTCTTTTGAGCTTTGTTTGCATCTTTCGCTTTATCTGATTATTTTTAAAGGGAATTGCAGAATATTGAATAATCTTAGACTGGAGTATGGGTTAGAATATTACGCCACCCTCATTTACAGATAGCAAAGGGCTGTCTACTTGACAACCACATATTGTTATCTGAGTTAGCACTGTATTTATTTTTCTTTATTCTGCACATGGGTGATCAATGATGACCAGGGGAAAGAATACCTGGGACGGGGGTGGGTAGGAAAGGGTTGTTGGGTAAGAGTAGAAGTAGGGAAATTGAAGAGATGTGCGTGACAGCTTCATCAGCCACCATGTCTTGGCAGAGGGAGTCCATAGTCCTGAGTGGGTAACAGCAGTGACGCATGCTATAACACTCTTCATCAGCCACCATGTCTTGGCAGAGAGAGTCCATAGTCCTGAGTGGGTAACAGCAGTGGCGCATGCTATAACACTCTTCATCAGCCACCATGTCTTGGCAGAGGGAGTATGGAGTCCTGAGTGGGTAACAGGCAGTGACGCATGCTATAACACTCTTCATCAGCCACCATGTCTTGGCAGAGGGAGTCCATAGTCCTGAGTGGGTAACAACAGTGGTGCATGCTATAACACTCTTCATCAGCCACCATGTCTTGGCAGAGGGAGTATGGAGTCCTGAGTGGGTAACAGGCAGTGGTGCATGCTATAACACTCTTCATCAGCCACCATGTCTTGGCAGAGGGAGTATGGAGTCCTGAGTGGGTAACAGGCAGTGGTGCATGCTATAACACTCTTCATCAGCCACCATGTCTTGGCAGAGGGAGTATGGAGTCCTGAGTGGGTAACAGGCAGTGGTGCATGCTATAACACTCTTCATCAGCCACCATGTCTTGGCAGAGGGAGTATGGAGTCCTGAGTGGGTAACAGCAGTGACGCATGCTATAACACTCTTCATCAGCCACCATGTCTTGGCAGAGGGAGTCCATAGTCCTGAGTGGGTAACAGGCAGTGGTGCATGCTATAACACTCTTCATCAGCCACCATGTCTTGGCAGAGGGAGTCCATAGTCCTGAGTGGGTAACAGCAGTGGCGCATGCTATAACACTCTTCATCAGCCACCATGTCTTGGCAGAGGGAGTCCATAGTCCTGAGTGGGTAACAGGCAGTGACGCATGCTATAACACTCTTCATCAGCCACCATGTCTTGGCAGAGGGAGTATGGAGTCCTGAGTGGGTAACAGGTAGTGGTGCATGCTATAACACTCTTCATCAGCCACCATGTCTTGGCAGAGGGAGTCCATAGTCCTGAGTGGGTAACAGGCAGTGGTGCATGCTATAACACTCTTCATCAGCCACCATGTCTTGGCAGAGGGAGTCCATAGTCCTGAGTGGGTAACAGGCAGTGACGCATGCTATAACACTCTTCATCAGCCACCATGTCTTGGCAGAGGGAGTATGGAGTCCTGAGTGGGTAACAGGTAGTGGTGCATGCTATAACACTCTTCATCAGCCACCATGTCTTGGCAGAGGGAGTCCATAGTCCTGAGTGGGTAACAGGCAGTGGTGCATGCTATAACACTCTTCATCAGCCACCATGTCTTGGCAGAGGGAGTCCATAGTCCTGAGTGGGTAACAGCAGTGACGCATGCTATAACACTCTTCATCAGCCACCATGTCTTGGCAGAGGGAGTCCATAGTCCTGAGTGGGTAACAGGCAGTGACGCATGCTACAACACTCTTCATCAGCCACCATGTCTTGGCAGAGGGAGTCCATAGTCCTGAGTGGGTAACAGGCAGTGACGCATGCTATAACACTCTTCATCAGCCACCATGTCTTGGCAGAGGGAGTCCATAGTCCTGAGTGGGTAACAACAGTGGTGCATGCTATAACACTCTTCATCAGCCACCATGTCTTGGCAGAGTGAGTATGGAGTCCTGAGTGGGTAACAGGCAGTAGTGCATGCTATAACACTCTTCATCAGCCACCATGTCTTGGCAGAGGGAGTCCATAGTCCTGAGTGGGTAACAACAGTGGTGCATGCTATAACACTCTTCATCAGCCACCATGTCTTGGCAGAGGGAGTCCATAGTCCTGAGTGGGTAACAACAGTGGTGCATGCTATAACACTCTTCATCAACCACCATGTCTTGGCAGAGGGAGTCCATAGTCCTGAGTGGGTAACAGGCAGTGGTGCATGCTATAACACTCTTCATCAGCCACCATGTCTTGGCAGAGAGAGTCCATAGTCCTGAGTGGGTAACAGGCAGTGGCGCATGCTATAACACTCTTCATCAGCCACCATGTCTTGGCAGAGGGAGTCCATAGTCCTGAGTGGGTAACAGGCAGTGGTGCATGCTATAACACTCTTCATCAGCCACCATGTCTTGGCAGAGGGAGTATGGAGTCCTGAGTGGGTAACAGGCAGTGACGCATGCTATAACACTCTTCATCAGCCACCATGTCTTGGCAGAGGGAGTATGGAGTCCTGAGTGGGTAACAACAGTGGCGCATGCTATAACACTCTTCATCAGCCACCATGTCTTGGCAGAGAGAGTCCATAGTCCTGAGTGGGTAACAGGCAGTGGCGCATGCTATAACACTCTTCATCAGCCACCATGTCTTGGCAGAGGGAGTCCATAGTCCTGAGTGGGTAACAGGCAGTGGTGCATGCTATAACACTCTTCATCAGCCACCATGTCTTGGCAGAGGGAGTATGGAGTCCTGAGTGGGTAACAGGCAGTGGTGCATGCTATAACACTCTTCATCAGCCACCATGTCTTGGCAGAGGGAGTCCATAGTCCTGAGTGGGTAACAGGCAGTGGTGCATGCTATAACACTCTTCATCAGCCACCATGTCTTGGCAGAGGGAGTATGGAGTCCTGAGTGGGTAACAGGCAGTGGTGCATGCTATAACACTCTTCATCAGCCACCATGTCTTGGCAGAGGGAGTCCATAGTCCTGAGTGGGTAACAGCAGTGGTGCATGCTACAACACTCTTCATTGGACTCCATGTTAGGTCCAGCTGCTTGGGCAAGTTTTGCTGGGACTCTCCACCATCACATCAAGGAATCTTCTCTCTGATGTTATACATGGACTATCCTGATGTGTGATAGGAGTCCATTTCATTTTCACTGAGTACTGCAGATCTGTAATTTTGGAGATAAAAGAGAAAGTAATTTTCAAAAAGATCTTTTAGTTTAATGTATTTTTGCAATTTATAGCAACACGAGTGAATCTGCAGATGCTGGAAATAAATAAAAACACAAAATGCTGACAGAACTCAGCAGGCCAGACAGCATCTATGGAAGGAGGTAGTGACGACGTTTTGGGACTCCTGATGAAGGGTTTTGGCCCAAAATGTCATCACTACCTCCTCCCATAGATGCTGTCTGGCCTGCTGAGTTCTGCCAGCATTTTGTGTTTTTATTTGCAATTTATAACTGCTTTTACTTAAGTCATAGGAGGAAAATTAGGTCATTCGGCCCATCAAATCTGTTCTACCATTCCATTACCTCTGATTTATTCTTCCTTTCAACCACATTCTCTGCCATCTCCCTGTAACATTGGAGACTTTTACTAATCAAGAATCTGTCAACTTCCGTTTCAAATATATCCAATGACTTGGCCTCCACAGTTGTCTGTGGCAATTAATTGAATATATTTTTAAATATCTTTTAATTTTAATCATTTATTTTACTTTCAATTATTTTTAATTCTCACTGAGTGTTAGCAATGCTTTCTACACTTAAAATCATTTTAGTGGAAGGGAAGATTTCATGCCATCACCTTCTGTCAAAATCCCCAGAACGATTCTGGAAACTGGGCTTCTGAATTGCAGTTTCAAATTCCCATTTATTACTGTGAGTCTGATGACAAGCAGATTCCACCAAGATCAGACTTGTTCTGGAGAAGATATAACAAACCAGCACTTCACACAAACCAGTCTTCCATGCTTGGACTCACTTTACACCGCACACTGTCAGAGCAGTGCTGCCAGGATAATCAAGGACATGATCCACCCAGCCAACACACTTTTTGTCCCTCTTCCCTCCAGGAGAAGGTTCATGAGCATGAAGATTCGTACGGCCAGATTTGGGAACGGCTTCTTTCCAACTGTGATAAGACTGCTGAACAGATCCTGACCTGGATCTGGGCCGTACCTTCCAAATATCCGGACCTGACGCACTACCTTACTTTCCCTTTTCTATTTTCTAATTATGATTTATAATTTAAGTTTTTATTATATTTACTTAGATTTGTACTTCAGGGAGCGCGAAGCGCAGAAACAAATATCACTGTGATGATTGTACGCTCTAGTATCAATTGTTTGGTGACAATAAAGTAAAGTACCAATACCAAAGTTTGTCAGAATTTACGAATCACAAAGGTATTCGGAGCATGGATGTTCTGTAGACCAATAAAAGGAACCATTGAGGTGTGCTGCCTTTGGCACTTCATTGTACATAGGTTAGGAGATATACAGATAGATTATGGAGTTACAAGACTAAATGAAAGGAGAGGGGAAGTGGACAGAATGGATTGCATAGAAACATAGAAAACCTACAGCACAATACAGGCCCTTTGGCCCACAAAGTTGTGCTGAACACGTCCCTGCCTTGGAAATTATTAGGCTTAGCTATAGCCCTCTATTTTTCTAAGTTCCATGTACCTATCCAAAAGTCTCTTAAAAGATCCTATCGTAACCGGCTCCACCACCGTTGCCGGCACCCCATTCCACGCACTCACCACTCTGTACATAAAAAACTTACCTAAAAATGATGGGTATCGTTTTGAAGGGGCTTATGGCCTACTTTTATGTCAGCTTGTATCTTTTGCTTTGTTTGTTTCTCACTCTTTGCCTTCTTTGTGAATTTAGAAGGTGCTGTTGAAGAAGTCTTGTGGTACCATGCAAGTTGTGTAGATATAATTGCCTTTACATCCACAATTCCACAATGGAATGTTACTGGTGAGTTGTATGCTAAAACTGACAATCTTTTCTGCTTATGCTCTCATGTAGTCCTAAAGACATCAGCTCATGATCTGCCAAAGGTGGTAGCTACACGCTCTTATTGACCTGATCTCTCTTCACAGCAGCATTGCTCTTTTGTGTTCTCTCCAGCCTCCCACATGTGCTCACAATCAATAGTGATCTCTGAGAGCAGACCCATTCTCCTAAGCCCATGAGAGTTGGGGTCAATTGTACTATCTCATTCAGAGTCACTACTGACTCCAGCTCACACATTCTCATAGTGGACCATATATATCCATGATATGTTCTCGATTCAGAAAAACCCTGCCATTTAGTTCAAATAATGAAAGAGAATGAAATTTAAGAGATTATGCAAAGTACTTAACTCTTAAAAATGCATGTCATTATATGTCCAATAAGTAAGGATAGCATAATAAGTTCATCCATCCTGTTACATTTATTCTTCTATTCTGACATGTAGAGAATTCCATATTTACTCATAATAAAAGAATTAGTGAGGCTGTCAATAAATTTTCAGACATAATTTAATCACTTAGTCCCTAAAAGGTTGGTAATATAATATGCCATTTACACATTGCTGTCTGGAGAAAATGATGGATTAATTGACTGATGGCTAAAGTTTCTTATAAATATAATACTTAGTCAGCTTATTTGATTTGAGTAAAGTAACTTTCTCTAATATAAGAATTGCTCTGAGGCAATAGGAGAATAAATGATTATCAACCCAAACTTAATTAGTCTGTTCTAGATTGATGTTACTTTGGGAGTCTTAGCTGTAATTGTGGAGAGCAGATTGTTAAAGAGTTTGGTTCATTATTTTCTTCGTAAACTGTGTTATGCAAACTACCTATGGAATATTAAAATGTCAATTCATTTTAATAATGTGTGTAAGTAAATTAGGTAATTAAGGGAGGATAAAGATGATTTCTCTAATTATTGCAGATATTTTTCTGGCTATATTTCTTTTGCCACTTCTTTGTGATTACCTCTTTGTGTTTTGTGATTTCCTGCTATAAAGTCATTCTTTTTTGTTATCATTTCTTTGCAATTGCAGTTTCTTCATGACAACAGCAGGTAATTGTTATTTTCAGAGTGTTCGGCTTCACAATGAATGTCAGTTTTATGAAATAAAATGAACTCCCATTTCAACTGTAGTACCTTGTTTAGCTCCACACCTGGTAGCAGCAACAACAGACTCAGAGTAAGCATAGCATTTACACACTGTCTCACTGATTTTTTCACTCTGGAATACCCTGTACATTTAGTTCAAAGTTAAAAACCATAAAAGTGATTGAAATTTAGGAGAAAGCAATTATAGCAAATAAACAGATTGCTCTCAGGTTGACGAGCTGTAACTTGTGGGTAGGTTATGACAGGGATCAGTGCTTGAGTTTTAGCTTTTCACAATCTCTCTTAAGCACTTGGCTGAGGCTACAAAATATCCAGGTTTACTGCTGATACAAAACTAACTGGAACGGTCAATGTAAAGAAAGTGAAGAGGCATCAGAATAATATGGACAAGTTGGATGAATGAAAAAAAACATGACAGATGAACTATAATGTGGAAAATTATATGTTTATCCACTTAGATGTGCAAAAGAGGAAGTAAAGTATTTGTTAGATGGTGGTAGATCAGAGGCACTCATTGCATCACAGAACCACAGCAGGCACTTTGGCTCACATTGTTCTTGCCAAATGTCAAGCATCTATCTGCACTAATCTCACTTTTTACCCTTCCTCATCAACTAATTCCACACCCCCTCACAACATTCCCGTAGCAGCCATCTGCTACAGCAATATAATTAACCTGGCTAATTAACCACGTGTTTTTGGATTGTGGGGAAAAATGGAGGACATGGAAACCCACATAGTTAAACAGAGAACTTGTAAACATCACACAGACATCACTGAGCCATGGTTGGATACAAAGTTTAGAGCTGTGAGTCTTTAATACTAACTTCTGCCCCACTGTGCCTCAATATCAATATTCTCAAAGAGAACCAGGTGTGCTTTTACACAAGTCACTGAAAGCCAAAAGATAGGTGTAACTGGTAATTAGAAAGACAAATGGCAAGGTATGCTTTGACTAAGAGATAATTTGAATGTGAGAATAAAGTTGTCTGGCAATTGGTGAGGTTACACCCGGAGTATTTCCACATGTACCAGGATACAATGAATAGTTTGTCTTACGTACTGTTTATACAGATCAAATCATTACACTGAACTAGAATAAGGTAAAAAAGTAACAATGCAGAATAAAGTGTCATTGTCAGAGGTCAAAACTCAGCTGAAGATAAAAGAAGGGTAGGCTTAAGTAGAGCAGTCATTGTCAGAGTGGGCTAATGATACACTGTGAAGGCTTTGGCTTTGGTGTCAACAGGCCAAGGCACAATTAAGAAGGTGCTGTAGCGATGTGCTACACACAGCGCTGAAATAACGACATGCAGTCGGTAAGTCGTTTTGAGACTAGTTTATTGGAACTTCAATTACTGGTATTTCAATCCCTAGCGCCCGTCCTCTCCGGGCGGAAATGACATCAGAGGTGCATTACCAAAGTCTCTCCCCGTGCGCTGGCTATTTGTGAGCCTGTTCGCCTGCGCAGAAAGTGGGTCTCCATCTAACCCCCCCCCCCCCAGAACCGGCGATACGCCCCCCAATGTCCACAGTCTGGATCAGCCTCTGTTTGGGAGGTCTGCCTCTGTGCCGTGGTGCCTGAACCTCGACCGGCTGCGCCAAGTCCACATGGTCTGGTTTGAGTCGGTCCACCGTGAAAACCTCCTCTCTCCCCCTAATGTCCAGAACGTACGTGGACCCGTTGTTGTTGATCACCTTGAACGGCCCCTCATACGGCCACTGTAGCGGTGCCCGGTGTCCACCCCTTTGTACAAACACAAACTTACAGTTCTGCAGGTCGTTGGGTACATGGGTCAGGGTCCATCCGTGTTGTGAAGTCGGTACGGGGGCCAGGTTGCCGAGCCTTTTGTGTAGTCTGCCCAGGACTGCTGCGGGTTCTTCCTCCTGCCCCCTTGGGGCTGGTATGAACTCTCCTGGGACGGACAGGGGCGCGCCGTACACCAACTCGGCCGACGAGGCGTGCAGATCCTCTTTGGGCGCTGTGCGAATTCCAAGCAGGACCCAGGGAAGCTCGTCCACCCAGTTAGGTCCTCTCAGGCGGGCCATGAGAGCCGACTTCAAGTGATGGTGGAAGCGTTCCACTAGTCCGTTCGACTGTGGGTGGTAGGCAGTAGTGTGGTGTAGCTGCTTCCCAACAGGCTGGCCACAGCCGACCACAGGCTGGAGGTGAACTGGGCGCCTCTGTCAGAGGTAATGTGGGCCGGTACCCTGAAACGTGCTACCCAGGTTGTGATCAGTGCTCGGGTGCAGGAATCGGCAGATGTGTCAGTGAGTGGGACTGCCTCTGGCCACCTCGTGAACCGGTCTACCATAGTTAGGAGGTACCGCGCTCCTCGGGACACTGGTAGGGGGCCCACGATATCCACATGAATGTGGTCGAACCTCCGGTGGGTAGTGTGCTGCTGCACCTTGGCTGTTTGGCACTGCGCGCACGTTCTGGCCCATTCACTGACCTGCTTGCGAAGTCCGTGCCACGTGAACTTGCTGGAGACCAGCCGGACGGTTGTCCTGATAGATGGGTGTGCCAAACCGTGTATGGAATCGAAAACTCGCTGCCTCCAGGCTACCGGGACGATGGGGCGAGGTTGGCCGGTAGCCACGTCACACAGGAGGGTCCTCTCACCTGGGCCTACGAGAAAGTCCTGCAGCTGCAAACCTGAGACTGTGGTCCTGTAGCTGGGCATCTCGTCATCTGCCTGCTGCGCCTCCACCAGTGCTGCATAGTCCACCCCCAGGGACAGGGCCTGGACAGCTGGTCTGGAGAGTGCGTCCGCCACGACGTTGTCCTTTCCCGAGACGTGCTGGATGTCCGTCGTGTACTCTGAGATGTAGGACAGATGTCGCTGCTGGCGAGCCGACCAGGGATCGGACACCTTCGTGAACGCGAAGGTCAACAGTTTGTGATCCGTGAACGTGGTGAATGGCCTGCCTTCCAAGAAGTACCTGAAATGCCGGATGCGTCCACTGTGAGGGCGGTAGGGACGTCCATTCTGGGGTGCACTAGCATCGTGGTGTTTGCCAAGGCTTCTTTTGTTTTAATGAAAGCAGCAGCGGACTCCTTGTCCCAGGTAATGTCCTTGCCCTTACTCGACATCAGGGCGAACAGGGGGCGCATGATTCGGGCAGCTGAAGGGAGGAAACGGTGGTAGAAATTCACCATACCCACAAATTCCTGCAGGCCTTTGATTGTGTTGGGTCGGGGGAAGTGGCGGACTGCATCTACCTTGGCGGGCAGAGGGGTTGCCCCGTCTTTAGTAATCCTGTGGCCCACGAAGTCAATGGTGTCGAGCCCGAACTGACATTTGGCCGGGTTGATTGTCAGGCCGTATTCACTCAGTCAGGCGTAGAGTTGACGGAGGTGGGACAGATGCTCCTGACGACTGCTGCTGGCTATGAGGATGTCGTCCAAATAGATGAAAGCGAAGTCCAGGTTGCATCCCACCGCGTCCATTAACCACTGAAACGTCTGTGCGGCATTCTTCAGGCCGAGTGGCATGTGGAGGAACTCGAAAAGGCCGAACGGGGTGATGAGAGCCATTTTGGGGACGTCATCCGGATGCATCGGGATTTGATGGTATCCCCGGACGAGGTCCACCTTGGAGAAGATCCGTGCGCTGTGCAGGTTTGCTGCAAAGTCCTGAATGTGCAGCACAGGGTAGCGGTCCGGTGTTGTAGCCTCGTTCAGCCTGCGGTAGTCGCCACATGGTCTCCAGCCCCCTGTTGCTTTGGGCACCATGTGCAGGGGGGAGGCCCATGGGCTGTCGGACCTCCGTACGATCCCCAATTCCTCCATCCGCTTGAATTCCTCCTTCGCCAGGCGGAGCTTTTCCGGGGGGAGCCTTCGTGCGCGGGCATGGAGGGGTGGTCCCTGGGTCGGAATGTGGTGCTGTACCCCATGTCTGGGCATAGCTGCCGTGAACTGTGGTGTCAGAATCGATGGAAAGTCCGCCAGGATTCTGGTGAACTCGTTGTCCGACAGCGTGATGGAGTCCAGGTGTGGGGCCGGCAACTTGGCTTCACCCAGGGAGAACGTATGGAAAGTCTCGGCATGTACCAGTCTTTTCCCTTGCAAGTCGACCAGCAGGCTGTGAGCTCGCAAGAAGTCCGCCCCCAGGAGTGGTTGGGCCACGGCGGCCAGTGTAAAGTCCCACGTGAACCGGCTGGCACCGAACTGCAGCTGCACTGTGCAGGTGCCGTAGGTCCGTATCGTGCTGCCGTTTGTGGCCCTCAGGGTGGGTCCTGGCTTCCTGTTGCAGGTGTTGTACCCCGTTGGGGGCAAAACGCTGATCTCCGCTCCGGTATCGACCAAGAAGTGGCGTCCCGATTGTTTGTCCCAGACGTACAAGAGGCTGTCCTGGTGGCCAGCCGCCATAGTCATTAGCGGCAGCTGGCCCTGGCCCTGGCAGGGCGGGCGACAACGGCAGGCTTCTGTGCCCCATCGCTGGTGGTAGAAACACCACTGTTCACTGTCCTCCTCACTCCTGCCTCTGTGTTGTGTGCGACCCCCTGCCGGGCCTGGTCTGGTCCGCTGTTGGGCGCGTGGTCTGGTAATCTGACCGACGGACGCCATGCTCTCCCTCTTGGGTTTCCACAGCTCATCTGCCCGGGCCGCCACCTTCCGGGGGTCACTGAAATCTGTGTCGGCCAGCAGCAGATGTATGTCCTCAGGCAGTTGCTCTAGGAACGCTTGCTCGAACATGAGGCAGGGCTTGTGTCCGTCAGCCAGGGCCAGCGTCTTGTTCATCAATGCTGACTGCAGTCTGCCTCCCAAACCATCCAGGTGAAGCAGGGTGGCACCCCACTCACGCCGTGAGAGGCCAAAGGTACCAATGAGCAGCGCTTTGAATGCTTCATATCTGCCTTCTTCCGGGGACGACTGTATGAAATCCACAACCTGGGCGGCCGTCCCCTGGTCAAGGGCGCTCACCACGTGGTAGTAACGCGTGGAATCAGAGGATATCTGCTGAATCTGGAACTGGGTTTCTGCTTGGCTGAACCACACGCGTGGTCGCAGCGTCCAGAAAGTCGGCAGTTTCAGCGAAACTGCGTGAACAGATGAAGAGTCAACCATCTTTGGTCCAAATCCCATTTGGACCATCGGGGTCACCAATGTAGAGATGTGCTACACACAGCGTTGAAATAACGACACGCAGTCGGTAAGTCGTTTCGAGACTAGTTTATTCAAACTTCGCGGCGCTGACATTTAATCCCTGGCACCCGCCCTCTCCGGGTGGAAATGACGTCAGAGGTGCATTACCAAAGTCTCTCCCCGCGCGCTGGCTATTTGTGAGCCGGTTCGCCTGCACAGAAAGTGGGTCGCCACAGTGTAAGCTTTTTTTTCTTTTTTGGTACAGACTAGTCAGGATGGAGTGCTCCTCCCGTCAGATGTGGGAATTCAGGACACCAGATGACTACGTCTACGGGAAGTGCAGCCAAATTCTGCGCCTGACTGATCGGGTCAAGGAGTTGGATGTACTCAGGATAATTTGGGAAGCTGAAGATATTGTAGACAAGACTTTTGAAGAGGTGGTCACACCAAGAGAACAGGCTTTGGATGGTAGACTAGTGCAGCCTGACTAGTGTCCTATAAATCTTCAGCAATACCTTCTTGCTTTTATATTCTATTCCCCTTGAAATAAATGCCAACATTCCATTTGCCTTCTTTACCACTGACTCAACCTGTAAATTAACCTTCTGGGAGTCTTGTACAAGGACTCCTAAGTCCCTCTGCACCTCTGATGTTTGAACCTTGTCCCCATTTAGACTATAGTCCTCACTGTTGTTTTTGTTCCTTTTATCAAAATTCATTATAATACATTTCCTAATGCTGTATTCCATCTGCCACTTTTCTGCCCATTCTTTCAATTTGTCTCTGTCTTGCTATAATCACATTACTTCCTCAGCACAACCTATCTCTCCACTTATCTTTGTATCATCCATCTACAAACTCTGCCACAAAGCCATGAAGTCCATTATCTAAATCAATGACAAACATGTGAAAAGCAGTGGTCCCAATACTGACTCCGGAGGAACACCATGGGGGAGGGGAAACAGCCAGAGGTTGTGATGCATATTGGTACCTATGACATAAGTAGAAAAGGGCAAGAGCTCCTGCACAGTGAGTATATAGTTATCAAAGAGGTTGAAGAGAAGGATCTCCAAGATTGTAACCCAGTGCCATGGTCCAGTCAGGTAGGAATGGGGAGATTGCATGGATGAATGAGTGCAGGGGAGATGGTGCAGGGGATGGAGTTTCAAGCTCTTGGATCATTGGAATCTTTACTGGGGAAAGTTGATATGCTTAAGAGATGTGTTGCACCTGAACTGGAGCGGAACCAATATCCTAGTGAGAAGGTTTGCTGATGCTACTCGGGAGAATGTAAACTAGTTTTGCAGGGGGCTGGGAACCAGAGACCCAGGTCTGCAAGAGAAGGATCAGATGAAAAAGTAGATGTCAGGGAAAGTACTGAAAGGCAAACTTGAAATAACAGGTATGATGGATCGGATAGTTTGAAGTGTGTGTATTTTAATGCTAGAAGCAGTACATGGAACTACAATCTTGTAGCCACTACTGAAACTTGATTGGAAGAGGGGCAGGAATGAGTGATTAATGTACCAGCTTTTTGAAGGTTTAGAAAAGATAGAGTAGGTGGTAAAAAGGGGAGAAGGCAAAGTTGCACTACCAATCAGGGGCAATATCAGAGCTGCACTCAGGAGACACCGAGTCCGTTTGGGTGGACCTCAGAAATAGGAAGAGTGCGATCACACAGATGGGATTGTACCACAGACCCCTAATAGCTATCGAGACATTGAGGAACAGACATGTAATCAGATTAATGGTGGCATCCGTTAGACTTGCGAGACCATGGATCTGCGCCTGGAATGGTTTCCAGGGCGCAGGACTGGGCAAGGTTGTATGGAAGACTGGCAGTTGCACAAGCAGCAAGACTTCCCCCTCCATGACACTGATGTTGTCCAAGGGAAGGGCTAGGGCCGATACGGCTTGGCATATCACAGGAATTGTCCGAACGAGGTTGAAGGCAACATCCAACTGCCTTAGGGACTCCAGCTCCGGATTTGTCCCCAGGGTTTACTCTCGAAGCCTTTCCCATGAGTGGGTATGGCCGCAAGGCTAGAGGTTAGAGATCAGAGTTTTCCCTCTTTTCAGATTAATGAAATGTGTAAAAACAATAGGTTGTTGTCATGGGAGACTTCAGCCTCCCTAATATAAACTGGGACATTTTCAGTAAAACCATAGAAACGTAGAAAACCTACAGCACAATACAGGCCCTTCGGCCCACAAAGCTGTGCTGAACATGTCCCTACCTGAGAAATTACCTAGGGTTACACATAGCCCTCTATTTTTCTGAGCTCCATGTACCTGTCCAGGAGTCTCTTAAAAGACCCTTTCGTATCCACCTCCACCAGCATTGCCGGCAGCCCACTCCACACACTCACCACTCTCTGCATGAAAAACTTACTCCTGACATCTCCTCTGTACCTACTCTCCAGCACCTTAAACCTGCATCCTCTTGTGGCAACCATTTCATCCCTGGGAAAAAGCCTCTGACTATTCACATGATCAATGCCTCTCATCATCATATACACCTCTATCAGGTCACCCCTCATCCTCTGTCGCTCCAAGAAGAAAAGGCCGAGTTCACTCAACCTATTCTCATAAGGCATGCTCCCCAACCCAGGCAACATCCTCGTAAATCTCCTCTGCACCCTTTCTATGGTTTATACATCCTTACCATAGTGAGGTGACCAGAACTGAGCACAGTACTCCAAGTGGGGTCTGACCAGGATCCTATACAGCTGCAACATTATTTCCTGGCTCCAAAACACAATCCCATGATTGATGAAGACCAATGCACTGTATACTTTCTTAACCACAGACCTCTCAACCTGTGTAGCAGCTTTGAGTGTCCTATGGACTCGGACCCCAAGATCCCTCTGATCCTCCACACTGCCAAGAGTCTTACCATTAACACTATATTCTGTCATCATACTTGACCTACCAAAATGAACCACTTCACACTTATCTGGGTTGAATTCTATCTGCTGCTTCTCAGACCAGTTTTGCATCCTATTGATGTCCCACTGTAACCTCTGATAGTCCTCCACACTATCCACAGCACCTCAAACCTTTGTGTCATCAGCAAATTTACTACCCCATCCCTCCACTTCTTCATCCAGGTCATTTAGAAAAATCACAAATAGTAGGAGTTCCAGAACAGATCCCTGAGGCACTCCACTGGTGACCGACCTCCATGCAGAATATGACCTGTCTACAACCACTCTTTGCTTTCTGTGGGCAAGCCAGTTCTGGATCCACAAAGCAATGTCCCCTTGGATCCCATGCCTCTTTACTTTCTCAATAAGCCTTGCATGGAAGAAGAAGAAGAAGAAGATGCTCTTAACTCCTGGTGGAGTCATCGGGGCGCTTTTATGACAAGCTTTTTGCACCAATCTTTTTGGTGATTGCTCATCATGTGGTGTTTCTTTAGCATCTTTTTTTTACGAGTTCGAGTTGCTAGCTCAACGCTCAACCCAGCACGGATGGAAAGCATGCAAGAAAACTGGCTGGATTCGAACTGGGGACCTGTTGCCCCGAAGTCCAGTGGTGATGCCACTATGCCACCAGCTGGCCTAGCCTTGCATGGAGTACCCTGTTAAATGCCTTGCTGAAATCCACATACACTGTATCTACAGCTCTACCCTCATCAATCTGTTTAGTAACATCCTCAAAAAATTCAATCAGGCTCGTAATGCATGACCTGCCTTTCACAAGCCATGCTGACTATTTCTAATCATATTATGCCTCTTGAAATGTTCACAATTGCCTCTCAGGATCTTCTCCATCAACTTACCAACCACAGAAGTAAGACTCACTGGTCTATAATTTCCTAGGATATCTCTACTCTCTTTCTTGAATAATGGAACAACATCCGCAATCTTTCAATCCTCCAGTACCTCTCCCGTTCCCATTGATGATTCAAAGATCATCGCCAGAGGCTCAGCAATCTCCTCCCTTGCCTCCCACAGTAGCCTGGGGTACATCTCATCTGGTCCCAGCGACTTATCTAATTTGATGCTTTCCAAAAGCTCCAGCACATCCTCTTCCTTAATATCTACATGCTCAAGGTTTTCAGTCCACTGTAAGTCATTCCTACAATCGCCAAAATCCTTTTCCATAGTGAATACTGAAGCAAAGTACTCATTAAGTACCTCTTCAATCTTCTTCAGTTCCATACACACTTGTCCACTGTCACACTTGATTGGTCCTATTCTCTCATGACCTATCCTTGTGCTCTTCAGATACATACTTGTAGAATGCCTTGGAGTTTTCCTTAATCCTGTCCGCCAAGGCCTTCTCATGGCCCATTCTGTCTCTCTTAATTTCATTCTTAAGCTCCTTCCTGCTAGCCTTATAATCTTCTAGCCCTCTATCATTACCTAGCTTTTTGAACTTTCATGAGCTCTTCTTTTCTTCTTGACTAGATTTACAACAGCCTTTGTACACCATGGTTCCTGTACCCTACCATCCTTTCCCTGTCTCAGTGGAACCTCTCCATGCAAATATCCCCTGAACTTTTGCCACATTTCTTCTGTACATTTCCCTGAGAACATCTGTTTCCAATTTATGCTTCCTTGTTCATAACTGATAGCTTCATATTTCCCCATAATCCAATTGAACGCTTTCCTACTTGTCTGTTCCTATCCTTCTCTAATGCTATGGTAAAGGAGATAGAATTGTGATCACCATCTCCAAAATGCTCTCCCACTGAGAGATTTGACACCTGACCAGGTTCATTTCCCAATACTAGATCAAGTACAGCCTCTCCTCTTGTAGTCTTATCTACATATTGTGTCAAGAAACCTTCTTGAACACAACCTAACAAACTGCACCCCATCTAACTCCCTCGCTCTAGGGACATGCCAATCAATATTTGGGAACTTAAAATCTCCCCTCACAACAACCCTGTTAATATTACACCTTTCCAGAATCTGTCTCCCTATCTGCTCCTCGATATCCTTGTTACTATTGGGTGGTCTATTAAAAAACACCCTGTAGAGTTATTAATTTGTTCCTGTTCATAACTTCTACCCACAGAGACTCCATAGACAATTCCTCCATGACGTTCTCCTTTTCTGCAGCTATGACACTATATCTGATCAACAGGGCCACGTCCCCACCACTTTTGCCTCCTTTCTGTCCTTTCTGAAACATCTAAAACCTGGCACTTGACGTAACCATTCCTGTCCCTGAGCCATCCAAGTCTCTGTAATGGCCACCACATCATATTTCCAAGTACTGATCCACGCTCTAAGCTCATCCGCTTATCTAAGCACAACACTCCTTGTGTTAAAATAGACACATCTCAAACCATCGGTCTGAGCGCATCCCTTCTCTATCACCTGCCTATCCTCCCTCTTGCACTGTCTCCAAGCTTTTTCTATTTGTGAGCCAACCACCTCTTCCCCAGTCTCCTCTGTTTGGTGAAGATGAAGATGAATGATCTTTATTGTCATTATACATAGATACAATGAAACTCTGTTTGGCTTCCTCTCAGGCAATTAAATAAAGCGGTAGATAAAAACAAGACAGTAATAGAAAACAGTATTAAATAGATAAGTAGCAGAAAATAAGTTGCAACAGCACCAGAATATCACAGTAATGCACAAAGTGTCGTTAGTGCGAGTATTTGAGTCCTTCTGTATGCTTGTGTGTGCTCACAGTTTCAGTCATTGTTCTGTGGGAGTGGTGTGATGGAGGCCACAGCTCTGGGGTAGAAGCTGTTCCTCAGTCTATTTGTTCTGGCCTTTTTCTGGACGGGAGTGGGTCAAACAGGGAGTGGCCGGGGTGTGTGGTGTCTCTGGTTATGCTGATTGCTTTCCTCCTGAGTCTGCTGGAATAGATGGTGTCCAGTCCTGGGAGCTCCATCCTGACAATTCGCTGGGTCGCCTTCACCACGCGATGCAGGTCTTGTCGCCCAGCAGCTGTGCAGCTAGCATACCACTCTCTGGCGCTGTTGGTCAGGATTGTGCTTCTGTAGAAGTTAAGCAACAGCTTTTGCGGGAATTTGACCTGTTTCAGCTTTCTTAGTAAGAAGAGTCTTTATTCCGTCTTTTTTACAAGCAGCGAGGTGTTGGTGGTCCATGTCAGCTGTTTTGACAACATAACTCCAAGGAACTTTAGGTTTTCCACACTTTCCACAACCTCTCCATGTATATGGGGGGGGGGGGTGTACTCTGTCCTTTGATCTCCTGAAGTCAATGATCATCTCTTTTGTTTTAGAAGTGTTAAGGACCAGGTCGTTGTCCTTACACCACTCCGTCAGATGATCTACCTCGAGCCTGTAGGCTGTTTCCTTCTCGTCCGAGATCAGGCCAACCACTGTGGTATCGTCTGCAAATTTAATTATGGAGTTGAAGGTGTAGATGGGGGTGCAGTCATGTGTGAAGAGTGTGTAGAGCATAGGGCTCAGCACACAGCCCTGCGGGGTGCCTGTTGTTAAGATGAAGGTGGTGGAAGTGTGCTTACCAACTCTGCCTTGCTGTGGTCGGTCTGTGAGAAAGTCCATGACCCATGAGCACAGGGAGGAACCAAGGCCAAGAGTGGTCAGTTTGCTGACCAGTTTATGGGGGATGACTGTGTTAAATACAGAACTGAAGTCCACAAATAACATCCTCACATAAGTGTTCGGTTCCTCTAAGTGAGTCAGAGCAATATGGAGGGTTGTTGTGATTGCATCCTCTGTGGAGTGGTTTGCCCGGTAGGCAAACTGGTGTTTGTCCAGATCAGCTGGGATTGTAGCCTTAATGTGTGAGAGCACAAGTCTCTCAAAGCACTTCATGGCTATGGGTGTCAGCGCTACAGGGCAATAGTCATTCAGGCACTTCACAGCTGATATTCTGGGCACTGGGATGATGGTGGAGGTTTTAAGGCATGTTGGAACAGCAGCTTGCTGCAGTGAGAGGTTAAATATACTTGTAAACACCTCAGCAAGCTGGTCGGCACATGCTTTCAGTACCCAGCAATTCTAGATTAAACTCTCCCCAGTAGCCTTAGCAAACGTCCCCGCCAGGATATTGGTCCCCCTGGGATTCAAGTGCAACCCGTCCTTTTTGTACAGGTCACTCCTGTCCCAAAAGAGGTCCCAATGATCCCGAAATCTGAATCCCTGCTCCCTGCTCCAATCCCTCAGCCATGCATTTATCCTCCACCTCATTCTATTCCTATTCTCACTGTCACGTGGCACAGGCAGTAGTCCTGAGATGACTTTGAGGTCCTGCTTCTCAACTTCCTTCCTAACTCCCTGTACTCTGCTTCAGGACCTCTTCCCTTTTCCTGCCTATGTCATCGGCACCAATATGTACCACGACCTCTGGCTGTTCTCCTTCCCACTTCAGGATATCTTGGATGCAATTTGAAACATCCCGGACCCTGGCACCAGGGAGACAAACTACAATCCGTGTTTCTTTCCTGTGTCCATAGAATTGCCTATCTGAATATAGAGTCCCCTATCCCTGCTGCCATCCTCTTAATTTCCCTACCCTTCTGAGCCACAGGGCTGGACTCTGTGCCAGAGGCACAGCCACTGTTGCCTCCCCCAAGCAGGCCACTCCCCCCAACAGTACTCAAGCAGGTGTACTTATCGTCAAAGGGTACAGCCACAGGGGTACTCTCTAGCCTCTGACTCCTGCCCTTCCCTCTCCTGACTGTTACCCACTTATCTGTCTCCCGTGGCCCCAGTGTGACCATCTGCCTGTAACTTCTCTCTATCACCTCCTCACTCTCCCTGATCAGACGAAGGTCATCGAGTTGCATCCCAGTTCCCTAACACGGTCCCTTAGGAGCTGCAGCTCGGCGCACCTGGCGCAGATGTGGCCGTCCGGGAGGCTGGGAGTCTTCCAGACCTCCCACATCTGACACCGAGCACCGTAAACCAGCCTCAAACACACACTTCCTGTCTGTATTCTGCTCAGGCAGCTTACCTCGCCTCAACCCGTTAACGCCTAAGCCCCATTGATCCAAAGCCTTCCTACTCTGTCTCCCTCTACTCCATTACCCACTCCTCTGGCACCGCTCTATAAGGTGTCTTCTTTTAAACTGTTCTCGCTGTTCTCATTGGCTGATATCCACGTGCTTGCACAGTGGTGCCTTGGTCAAACCGCTGTAAGAGGTTGAAATGGGGCACAATTTGTTAAGTGTATCCAGTGAGGTTTCCCAAATCAATTTGTAAATTGTCCAGTGAGAGAAAGAGCCAAACTGGACCTGGTGTTTTTGTAATGAGCCTGGCCAGGTGACTGATCTTACAGTGAGTGGTCAGTTAGGGAACAGTGACCACAACTTCTGAACTTTCAGGATAGCTATCGGTAAGGATAGGGATGGTCCTTGTGGAATAGTTTTAAACTGGAGTAGAGCTAATTACAAGGGCATTAGACAGGATCTGGGAAGCTTTAATTGGGAACACCTTTTCTTTGGCAATTCCACATTAGACATGTGGAGGGTGTTTAAAGATCAATTGCACAGGTTAGAAGGAGGGACGGGGATGGATAGATAAGAGAACCTTGGATATCCAGAGAGGGGATGAATTTAGTCAAGAAGAAAAAGGAAGTTAAAATCAAATGAAACACCTGAGGATTATAAAGAAGCCAGAAAAGAACTAAAGAAGGTAACTAGGAAAGCCAGGAGGGGCCATGAAAAGTCCTTGGCAAGTGGTATTAAGGTGAATCCTAAGCCATTTTATACACACATTTTACCACAACTTGCGAAGATTGGTATTAGTGTCTCATCCTCACTGACGATCAACACTAGTACACCTCAGGGGTATGTGGTTAGCCCACTGCTCCACTCTCAAAAATGTTATTCCTTATTCCCAGTTCCTCCAGCTCCGCCGCATCTGCTCCCAGGATGAGGCTTTCCATTGCAGGACATCTCAAATGTCCTCTTTCTTTAAGAATCGTGGTTTCCCTTCTGCCGTCATCAACGATGCCCTCACCCGCATCTCCTCCATTTCCCGCACTTCAGCCCTCACCCCATCCTCCCGTCACCACAACAGGGACCATGTCCCCCTTGTCCTCACCTATCACCTCATCAGCCTCCGGATCCAGTATATTATCCTCCGTACCCTCCGCCACCTTCAACAGGACCCCACCACTAAGGACATCTTTCCCTCTCTACCCCTCTCTGCTTTTCACAGGGATCGCTCCCTCCGTGACTGCCTGGTCCTCACGTCCCTCCCCACAGATCTCCCACCTGGCACTTAACCCTGCAAGCGCAAGTGCTACACCTGTCCCTACACCTCCCCCCTTACCACCATTCCAGGCCCCAAACAGTCCTTCCAGGTGAGGCAACACTTCACTTGTGAGTCTGTTGGGGTCATCTATTGCATCCGGTGCTCCCGGTGTGGCCTCCTCTACATCGGCGAGACCCGACACAGATTGGGGGACCGCTTCGTCGAGCACCTCCGCTCTGTCCGCCACAACAGACAGGATCTCCCGGTTGCCACCCACTTCAACTCTGCTTCACATTCCCATTCAGATAGGTCCATACATGGTCTTCTCTACTGCCATGATGAGGCCAAACTCAGGTTAGAGGAGCAACACCTCATATACCATCTGAGTAGTCTCCAGCCCCTTGGCATGAACATTGAATTCTCCAACTTCCGGTAATTCCCTCGCTCTCGCTTCCCCCAACCCACTTTCACTCTGCCTCCTCCTCCAGCTGCCTATCACCTCTCTCATGGTTCCGCCTCCTTGTACTAGCCATAGTGCTTTCCCCTTACATTCCTTCTTCACCTTTCCTGCCTATCCCCTCCCTGCTTCCCCTCCCCACCCCTTACTGGTTTTTCACCTGGCACCTACCAGCTTTCTCCTTCCCACCCTCCCCCCACCTTCTTTATAGGGCCCCTGCCCCCTCCCTCTTCAGTCCTGATGAAGGGTCACGGCCCAAAACGTTGACTACTCGTTTCCACGGATGCTGCCCGACCTGCTGAGTTCCTCCAGCTTGTTTGTACGTGTTACTCTGACAGGCTGCATCACTGTCTGGAATTGGGGGGAGGGGAGGTGCTACTGCGCGGGATCGAAAGAACCTACAGAAATTTGTAAAATTCGTCAGCTCCATTTTGGGTACCAGCCTCTGTACCATCCAAGACATCTTCAAGGAGCGATGTCTCAGAAAGGTGGTGTCCATCATTACGGACCCCAATCACCCATGATGTGCCCTCTTCTGACTGGCACAGTCAGGAAGGAAGTACAGAGCCTGATGGCACACACTCAGCCAATCAGCAAAGGTTTATTGTCCCGATTCCTAAATGGACACTGAACCCATGAACATCACCTCACTTTTATTACTTCTGTTTTTGAATTATTTTTGATTTAACTATTTAATACACACATATACTGTATACTTACTGTAATTGATTTACTTTATTTTTATGTTATCATGTACTGCTGCTGCTAAGTTAATATGCTGGCAATATTAAACCTAATTCTGATTCTGACATACATCGAGAGCAAAAGGATAACTAGGGAGAGGGTGGAACAACTCAGTGATAAAGTGGGGGGAACATTAGCTTGGTTACAGAGAATGTGAGTGAGGTATTTAATGAGTACTTTGCTTCAGTATTTATCGAGGAAAATGACATGACCAGGAGATCAGTACTGAGTCTATAAATACGGTAGAGCATTTTGAGGCCACAGATGAGAAAATGTTGGGCCTCCAATAAAGTATTAAGCTAGATAAGTCTCTGGAGCCCGATGGAATTTACCTCAGATCGCCAGGCCCACGACCACATCTTTGTGTCCTCTTTAGCCGTAGGCAAGGTCCTGGAGGACTGCGAGTGGTTAGTATTGTACCTCTATGTAAGAAGATCCTGGGAACTATAGACCAGTGAGTCTCTCATAAGTTACAGGAAAATTCTGGAGAAAATTTTTTAGGGATAGGATATATGAGCATTCAGAAACCCATGGCCTAATTTGGGAGTTCCAGCTTGGTTTTGTGTGTAGCAGGACATGACTTACCAACTTGATTGAGTTTTTTGACAAGGTGACAAGAGAGATTGATGAGGATGTTTTCGTAAGGCATTTGACAAACTCCCTCATGGGAGGCTAATCCATAAGACATGGGGTCCGCAGCAAACTGGCTGTTTGGATTCAGAACTGGCTTGTGAATGGAAGACAGAGGACAGTGGACGAAGGGACTTGTTCAAGGTAGAGGGATATAATTGCACATCTTATATCATTCACATTTATTCATTTTATTGGAATTATATTATTAAAACATTCTTTTGAGCAGAAGATGCTAAAAAGGAGTAGATTCAGCCCAGTACATCATGGGTAAAGCCCTCCCAACCATCGAGCAATAAAACAATGCAGTAGAAAAGCAGCATCCATCATCAGAGATCCCCACCCACCCAGGCCATGCTGTTTTCTCACTGCTGCCATCAGGTAGAAGGTACAAGAGCCTCAAGACTCACACCACCAGGTTCAAGAACAGTTACTGTCTTTCAAACATCAAGCTCTTGAGCAAAAGGGGATAGCTATACTCATTCTATTTCTGGTGTTGCCACAAGGATTCTTTATTTTGTTATTTCATATTTGTTATTTATTGCTATATTTGCATCTGCACAGTTTGTTGTTCATTGAATCTGTTTACAGTTAATATTTTACGGAATTGCTAAGTATTCTCACAGGAAAAAGAGTCCCAGGGTTGCATGTGCTGACATACTTTGACAATAAATTTTACCGTGAACTTTGAACTTGGGTGTCACCAGCAAGGGCATTTATTGCTCATGTAGTGGTCCTGGTGAACTGTCTTTTGGAATATAACTATATAACATATAACAATTACAGCACAGAAACAGGCCATCTCAGCCCTTCTAGTCCGTGCCAAACGCTTACTCTCACCTAGTCCCACTGGCCTGCACTCAGCCCATAACCCTCCATTCCTTTCCTGTCCATATACCTATCCAATTTTTTTTTAATAATGACAAAATTAAACCTGCCTCTACCACTTCTACTGGAAGCTCGTTCCACACAGCTACCACTCTCTGAGTAAAGAAGTTCCCCCTCGTGTTACGCCTAAACTTTTGCCCCTTAACTCTCAACTCATGTCCTCTTATTTGAATCTCCCCTACTTTCAATGGAAAAAGCCTATCCACATCAACTCTATCTATCCCCCTCATAATTTTAAATACCTCTATCAAGTCCCCCCTCAACCTTCTACACTCCAAAGAATAAAGACCTAACTTGTTCAACCTTTCTCTGTAACTTAGGTGCTGAAACCCAGGTAACATTCTGGTAAATCTCCTCTGTACGCTCTCTAATTTGTTGACATCTTTCCTATAATTCGGTGACCAGAACTGTACACAATACTCCAAATTTGGCCTCACCAATGCCTTGTACAATTTTAACATTACATCCCAACTCCTATACTCAATGCTCTGATTTATAAAGGCCAGCATACCAAAAGCTTTCTTCACCACCCTATCCACATGAGATTCCACCTTCAGGGAACTATGCACCATTATTCCGAGATCACTCTGTTCTACTGCATTCTTCAATGCCCTACCTTTTACCATGTATGTCCTATTTTGATTATTCCTACCAAAATGTAGTACGTCACGCTTATCAGCATTAAACTCCATCTGCCATCGTTCAGCCCACTCTTCTAACAGGCCTAAACCTCTCTACAAGCTTTGAAAACCTACTTCATTATCCACAATGCCACCTATCTTAGTATCATCTGCATACTTACTAATCCAATTTACCACCCCATCATCCAGATCATTAATGTATATGACAAACATCAATGGACCCAGTACAGATCCCTGAGGCACACCACTAGTCACCGGCCTCCAACCTGACAAACAGTTATCCTGGCATCTCCCATCCAGCCACTGTTGAATCCATTTCACTACTTTGATATTAATACTTAACGACTGAACCTTCCTAACTAACCTTCTGTATGGAACCTTGTCAAAGGCCTTACTGAAGTCCATATAGACAACATCCACTGCCTTACCCTCGTCAACTTTTCTAGTAACCTCTTCAAAAAATTCAATAAGATTTGTCAATCTTGTCGGCAAGGGAGATGAGGCTGAGTACAGGGCTACGGTGGGAAATTTTGTCACATGGTGTGAGCAGAATCATCTGCAGCTTAATGTGAAAAAGACTAAGGAGCTAGTGGTGGACCTGAGGAGGGCTAAGGCACCGGTGACCCCTGTTTCCATCCAAAAGGTCAGTGTGGACATGGTGGAGAATTACAAGTACCTAGGGATACGAATTGACCACAAACTGGACTGGTCAAAGAACACTGAGGCTGTCTACAAGAAGGGTCAGAGCCATCTCTATTTCCTGAGGAGACTGAGGTCCTTTAACATCTGCCGGACGATGCTGAGGATGTTCTACGAGTCTGTGGTGGCCAGTGCTATCATGTTTGCTGTTGTGTGCTGGGGCAGCAGGCTGAGTGTAGCAGACACCAACAGAATCAACAAACTTATTCGTAAGGCCAGCGATATTGTGGGGGTGGAACTGGTCTCTCTGATGGTGGTGTCTGAAAAGAGGATGCTGTCCAAGTTGCATGCCATCTTGGACAATGATTCCCATCCACTCCATAATGTACTGGTTAGGCACAGGAGTACATTCAGCCAGTGACTCATTCCACCGAGATGCAACACTGAGCGTCATAGGAAGTCATTCCTGCTGGTGGCCATCAAACTTTACAAGTCCTCCCTCAAAGTGTCAGACACCCTGAGCCAATAGGCTGGTCCTGGACTTATTTCCACTTGGTATAATTTACTTATTATCGTTTAATTATTTCTGGTTTTATTTTGGTATATTTCTACTCTATTCTTGGTTGGTGCAACTGTAACGAAACCCAGTTTCCCTTGGGATTAATAAAGTATGTCTGTCTGTCTGTCAAACATGACCTTCCACGTACAAATCCATGCTGACTGTTCCTAATCAGACCCTGTCTATCCACATAATTACATATACCATCTCTAAGAATATTTTCCATTAATTTACCCACCACTGACATCCAACTTACAGGCCGATTACAGAATAGCTGCAGACTTTCTAGCAAAAGTTCTCCTGTATCATTTTTGGGACAGCAATCCAGGATTTAGACCCAGTGATGACGAAGATCCAGTGTTAGTTCCAAATAGTCTTGTTGAGTACAGTACTACAGAGCATTTTGTAGGTAAAACACACTGCAGCCATTGTGCACAGGCGGTGCAGGAGGTGACTGTTTAGGGTGATTGTTGGAGTGCTAATCAAGTAAGTTTGTCCAGGCTGATGCAGGGTATGTTTTCAGGGCCATGACTGGTTACTTGTGGATGGACGAAAGGGCTTGCTAGATCAGCAGTGAAGGGTAATCAAACGGTGCTCTTGTACTTATTTAATTGTTGAATTATGTTTCTGTTCTATGTTGACCTGTAGTACTGTGATGGTGAAGTGTTCAGAGTAAATGTTAAGGCTTGGCAGTTAGGTTCTTTGGTGTTGGGAGTGCTGACTCTGCCTGGGTCTTGCTGCATGCAGGTATTTGTCTGCTGCGTTTGACGAGTAAGAAATTGAACCAAAATGTGTGCAGACATTGGTAAACATCTGACCTTTGACCCCTCGATGGAAGGAAGGTCATTGACGAAGCAGCCAAATTTGATTGGGCACAGGGCACTATACTGAGGAATTTCTGCACTGTCTCTACACCAACAACTGCAACCATTTGGAGTATTGTCCCATTGCATTATAGAGTTAAAGAGGGAAACAATTCTTTGGCACACTTCATCTGTACCAACCAGGGACTGCCCATTTCCATTAATCCAATTTTATTTATTCTCCCTCTTCCCTTCAGAACGCGCGCACCCACCCACAATCCCCCCCCACCCCCCCGGCCCCACCGATTCCACTATAATAGGCAATTGACCCATAAACTCAAATCTCTGGGAAGTGGGAGAAAATGACATAAACAGAGAAAATCCAGGCACTCAGAGGGATTGGGTAAAAACTCCAGGCAGATAGCATCCCAGGTCAAGATCGAATCTCAGCCTCTGGCACTGCAAGGCAGCAGCAGAGCACAGTTCCTGTGATTAGTCTTACCAGGACCTTCTACTGCCAAGCTATGCAGAGCTCTGTAGAAGGTGGCTCTGGTGAAACTGCCAACTGGAGAGATTACTGGACAGCAACTGTCACTTAATAGCTCTGTAGATGACACCTTAAATCACTTTGATGATTATTGACTGATTGTTAGCAATTAGCCAGATTGGATTTATCCTATATTTTGTGCATTGGACGGTCTATTGTATAGTAGTTACATTAACTTTTACATATGTTTAATTACTAGCTAGAAAGTTATTAGTTCATAATCACACTAGTGACTCTGACATTTACATGATAACTTCCAGATTAACATGTAAATGTTAACATAAGTACACTCAAAGAGTTACAGTTTATGCTGGAGCCAGATCTCCAGAACTGACCCAGAAATTTGTCTGTTTCTGTTTCTTATTTTTTGCTCTACCCAATGTTATCAGATATTTCTTAATATCACAAATTGACTAAAACTGCTTTGTGTTGATGCTGTTGAATGAAATGGAAGAAATGATTCAGGCCCATTGCAAGTACTGTACTGAGTATTTATTTATCACTGATGGGGAGAAAGCTGCCATGTAGATTTGTGTTTCAGACAACTTTTCCACAGAACAAAGGAAAACTTCTATTATTATACTTACTGCAGATGCCTATAGACTGATAATGTTAACAATTGATTATATACATTATCTGCATACCTAACCAGTTGTCTAATAAAGTTTAAGTGGACAGCTTAACAATCATAATAATCAACATTAGACAGCTCTGGTTAATCCCATGACACCCTATTGACTGTCTCTGAGACAGAAAAATAGCCTCACATGTTGCTCAGCCTGCTAATGTCCTCCAGCAGACAGTGTGTTGTTCTAGATTCAGCATCTGCAGTCACTTGGATATTAGATTCAAAGATTCAAAGCACACTTATGATCTAAGAATTACGAATTATACACCTTGAGATTTGTCTGCTTATAGGCAGCCACAAATCAAGAAACTTGAATAAACCAATTAAAAGACAAATTTAACAAAACCCAAAAAAACAAAAAAAACAAAAAAATCACTGTGCAGACTGACAATAGGAGCAAATCAGGAGCATTGAAAACCAGACCATTTGCAGATTCGCTCCTGGAGCAGCCGGAGTGGCTGCAAAGCCAAGTATCGCTCTACAGTTTCTACAGATCAGCACACATCGCCGTTGCCCGGAGAAAGGAGAGAGAGAAAAGTCAGCACACCTTTATCTGTGTATTGGCACTTAGGCTTCCAGTCTATGTGGGCTGGTGTTGATTTTGTCCAGCAAGTGAGTGGCACAATGCTCAAGGACCGGAACCAAGCACCGTGATACACCTGGGCTGCCCTGCCCAAAGCCGTTTCGATCTCACCAGATCAGCTCGGCATTTGAACTGATACAACCAGGTTAGGTGGATGGGCATTGAATCTCTTCCACGTCAACTCCTCTCCAAGTTGCTCTCTTCACCTCCAGGAGTGAAATGAACTCCATCTGGGAACCCAGTGGCCTGAACACATTGTGTCTCACAATGTCCTAGCATGGTTCATCCCCCAAACAGCCTCACCTCCACCTGCCTCCTCACTGTTTGTGGAGACTGTTCACCACAATATGCAACAAGAAAGGTGATGAAAGTAGTGTTTTAATCAAACTTTTTGTCTTATGATTTACAAGTAATCTATCACACATCTCCAGTGGCACCATTTTAAACCGGAAGAAGACTGGCAGGAAGCAAAGAGCTGGAATGTGGGGGCTATTCTGGTTGGCTGCTGGTGACAAGTGCCCTGTGATTCAGGAGCTGTTAGAGCTTGTGATTCAGGAACTATTGGGGCCTGTGAATCTGGAACTGTTGTGACCAGCGATACTGGAAATATTGGAGCTTGTGATTCAGGAACTGGTGGGGCCTGTGGTACAGAAGCTGCTGGGGACTGTACATCTGGAACTGTTGGAGCTTGTGATTCTGGAACACTTGGGTTTGTGGTTCTGGAACTGTTAGGACCTCTGATTTGGCAACAGTTGAGATCTATGATTCAGGAACTGTTGGAGCTTGTGATTCTGGAACAGCTGGAGCCCGTGATCTGGAACTGTTGCATCGTGTGAATCTAGAACAGCTGGGGTCTGTGATTCTTGTGAGCCCGGTACCCATTGCTCTTTTTCTCCCCAGTGCACCCTCATTTTTGAATTGCAACCAATAACCTTTCCGACTGATCGAGCCAAGGTGGCCTACGTCATCACCCAATTGTCCGGTTGGGCGAGAGAATGGGGAACAGCCGTCTGGGAGGCAGGCTCACCTTTCTGCATCAGTTTTCAGTTATTTTCTGAGGAGATGAGAAAAGTGTTTGATCACTCCAAACATGGAACAGAGGATGCCTGTGAAATGCTGCACATGCACCAGGGGCGCAGATCTCTGTCAGATCACGCCCTAGAGTTCCGGACCCTAGCCGCCTCCAGTGGCTGGAACTGGGAGGCACAGTCCACCTTCCTGAATGGCCTCTCCGAAGACATCAAAGATGAGCTGGTCACCCAGGACCTTCCTGTCACCTTTGAAGCCCTGGTGGATTTGGCCATCTACATTAATGTTTGCCTTCAGCAGCGCCACAGAGGGAGGGGTTCCAGAGGGTTCCTGGGGGCACTGGGTGAGTTCCAAGCTCCATGTCAGTCTACATTGTCCTGCTGTTTGCCCCCATCTACACTTCCCGTTCCAGAGCCTGAAGCTATGAAGGTTGACTGTACCCGCTTGATGCTGACTGAAAGACAAAGAGAATCAGCACCTGTTCCTGTCTGTACTGTGGCCAACCAGACCACTTCATCTCCACCTGCCCAGTAAAAGCCAAGCGCTCACCAGTAGGACGAGGAATACTGGTGAGCGTGACCCCTGTCCGGCCCTCCTCGACAACACTCACTCTCATTCCTGTTTCTCTGGAGTGGGGCGTCCAATGCTGAGCAGTCTCTGTCTTGGTAGATTCTGGTGTGGAAGTGTTTTTTTTAATCGATTCCAGCTTGGCTTCCCTGTGGGGATTACCCATGTCTGATCTCCAGTCACCAATGCCTTGAACGGTCAGAGACTGGCTAACATCACCCATGTCACAGCCCCGGTGAGTCTCAGTTTATCCGGCAACCATCATGAATAGTTAACCCTTTATGTTGTTGACTCTCCTCAAATTCCCATTGTCCTGAGCCATCCCTGGTTAGTTAAACACAACCCCCACATTGACTGGTTCAGTGGCAAGATTGTAGGCTGGAGCCCATTCTGTCACCGCCTTGCTCAGATCCCCTTGTCTCCAAGCTCAGATCCCCCTGAGGAATTTCCGGATCTTAGTGCCATCCCTCCTGAATACATGGACCTCAAGGCTGTGTTTAGCAAGTCCCGGGCCACTTCCCTGCCACCTCATTGTCCGTATGATTGCGCCATTGACCTCTTGCCTGGCACATCTCCCCCAAGGGGCCGCCTGTATTCCCTGTCCGTACCGGAAACAGAAGCCATGAGTCAGTACATTTAATCATCTCTGGCTGCAGGCGTCATCCGACCGTCTTCCTCCCCTGCTGGTGCCGGGTTTTTCCTTGTTGAAAAGAAGGATGGCTCCATACGTCCGTGCATTGATTACTGGGGACTGAATGAAGTCACTGTTAAGAACCGTTACCCTCTTCCACTCATGACCTCGGCATTTGAACTACTGCAAGGAGCCTCAGTTTTCACCAAGCTTGATCTCTGTAATGCCGACCACCTTGTCCGTATCCGCGAAGGGCGCGAGTGGAAGATGGCCTTCAACACCGCCTCAGGCCATTACGAGTATCTGGCCATACCATTCGGTCTCACCAAAGCCCCGCCGTCTTCCAAGCCCTGGTAAATGACGTTCTCAGGGACATGCTGAACCAATTTGTGTCTGTGTATCTCAACGACATTTTGATTTTTTTCTAAGTCCCTTGCTGAACACGCAGGTCATGTCCATAGAGTTCTCCAGCGCCTTCTGGAGAACTAGCTCTTTGTGAAGGCTGAGAAATGTGGGTTTCAACACAATACTGTCTCCTTCCTGGGGTATGTGCTTTCAGACAGTTCCATTCAGATGGACCAACAGAAGGTCAAGGCGGTGGTTGAATGGCCCCAACCTTCGACTCATCAGGAGTTGCAATGCTTCTTGGGCTTTGCTAACTTCTATCGTTGCTTCATCAGAAATTACAGTACACTGGCTGCACCACTCACTGCTCTCACCTCATCTGCTGTCAGATTCTCCTGGGATCCTGCTGCTGAAAAAGCATTCTCTGACCTGAAGGAACGTTTCACCTTTGCCCCCATCCTGATTCAACCCGACACCGACCGGCTGTTCGTTGTGGAGGTGGATGTGTCTGACATTGGTGCAAGAGCTGTTCTCTCTCAGCGCTTGGCCAAGGATGAGAAGGTCACCCCTGTGCCGCCTTCTCTCATCGCCTCACTCACACCGGAGTGGAATTACGATGTCGGAAACTGGGAGCTGCTGGCTGTGAAGCTAGTTCTGGAGGAGTGGAGGCATTGGCTGGAAGGTGCCATTCTTAGTCTGGACTGATCACAAGAATCGGGAATATATCCGTACAGTCAAGTGTCTCAACTCCCGTCAAGCTCTTTGGTCCCTGACTTTCTCAAGATTCAATTTTACTCTGTCCTTCTGCCCCGGTTCTAAGAATGGAAAACCTGATGCCTCTCCGGAAGATTTCCTTTCTCTGAGACCACTGAGGTCCCTGATGTCATCCTCCCTGCTCACTGTCTCGTGGGTGCAGCACAATGGGGTATAGAAACATGGAAAACCTACTTCACATTACGGGCCCTTTGGCCCACAAAGTTGTGCTGAACATTTCCCTACCTTAGAAGTTACCCATAGCCCTCTATTTTTCTAAGCTCCATGAACCTATCCAGGAGTCCCTTAAAAGACCTTATCGTATCCGCCTCCACTACCGTTGCCAGCAGCCCATTCCACGCACTCACCACTCTCTGCTTAAAAAACTTACCCCTGACATCTCCTCTGTACCGACTCCCCAGCACCTTAAACCTGTGCCCTCTTGTGGCAACCATTTCAGCCTTGGGAAAAAGCCTCTGACTATCCACACAATCAATGCCTCTCATCATCTTGTACACCTCTATCAGGTCACCTCTCATCCTCCGTCGCTCCAAGGAGAAAAGGTCAACTTCACTCAACCTATTCTCATAAGGCATGCTCCTTATTCCAGGCAACATCCTTGTAAATCTCCTCTGCACCCTTTCCACATCCTTCCTGTAGTGAGGCGAGCAGAACTGAGCACAGTACTGCAAGTGAGGTCTGACCAGGGTCCTATATAGTCGCAACATTATCTCTCTGCTCCTAAATTCAGTTCCATGATTGATGAAGGCCAATACACCATATGCTGTCTTAACCACAATCAACCTGTGCAGCAGCTTTGAGCGTCCTATGGACTCAGACCCCAAGATCCCTCTGATCCTCCACTCTGCCAAGAGTCTTACAATGAATACTATATTCTGTCTTAATATTTGACCTAACAAAATGAACCACTTCACACTTATCTGGGTTGAACTCCATCTGCCACCTCTCAGCCCAGTTTTGCATCCTATCAATGTCCCGTTGTAACCTCTGACAGCCCTCCACACTAACCACAACACCCCCAACCTTTGTGTCATCCCCAAATTTACTAACCCATTCCTTCACTTCCTCATCCAGGCCATTTATAAAAATCACGAAGAGTAAGTGTCCCAGAACAGATCCCTGAGGCACACAATGGCCACCAAACTCCATGTAGAATATGACTCATATACAACCACTCTTTTCCTTCTGTGGGCAAGCCAGTTCAGGATGCAAAAAGCAATGTCCCCTTGGATCCCATGCCTGCTTACTTTCTCAATAAGCCTTGCAGGGGGTGCCCTGTCAAATGCCTTGCTGAAATCCATATACACTACATCTACTGGTCTTCCTTCATCAATGTGTTTAGTCACATCCTCAAAAAATTCTATCAGGCTCGTAATGCACAACCTGCACTTGAAAAAGCTATGCTGACTATTCCTAATCATGTTATAGAATCATAGAACCATAGAACATTACAGCACAGAAACAGGCCTTTTGACCCTTCTTGGCTGAACTGAACAATTTTTCTGCCTAGTCCCACTGACCTGCACCTGGATCATAACCCTCCATACACCTCTCATCCATGTAAGTGTCCAAGTTTTTCTTAAATGTTAAAAGTGAGCCGGCATTTACCACTTCATCTGTAGCTCATTCCACACTCCCACCACTCTCTGTGTGAAGAAGCCCCCCCTATTGTTCCCTTTAAACTTTTCCCCCTTCACCCTTAACCCATGTCCTCTGGTTTTTTTCTCCCCTACCCTCAGTGGAAAAAGCCTGCTTGCATTCACTCTATCTATACCCATCATAATTTTATATACCTCTATAAAATCTCCCCTCATTCTTCTACACTCCAGGGAATAAAGTCCTAACCTATTCAACCTTTCTCTGTAACTCAGTTTCTCAAGTCCCCGCAACATCCTTGTAAACCTTCTCTGCACTTTTTCAACCTTATTAATATCCTTCCTGTAATTCGGTGACCAAAACTGCACACAATACTCCAAATTCGGCCTCACCAATGCCTTATACAACCTCACCATAACATTCCAACTCTTATACTCAATACTTTGATTAATAAAGGCCAATGTACCAAAAGCTCTCTTTACTACCCTATCTACTTGTGACGCCACTTTTAGGGAATTATGTATCTGTACTCCCAGATCCCTCTGTTCTACTGCACTCCTCAGTGTCCTACCATTTACCTTGTATGTTCTACCTTGGTTTGTCCTTCCAAAGTGCAATACCTCACACTTGTCTGTATTAAACTCCATCTGCCATTTGTCAGCTCATTTTTCCAGCTGGTCCAAATCCCTCTGTAAGCTTTGAAAACCTTCCTTCCTGTCCACTACACCTCCAATCTTTGTATCATCAGCAGGTTTGCTGACCCAATTTACCACATTATCATCCAGATCATTGATATAGATGACAAATAACAATGGACCCAGCACTGATCCCTGTGGCACACCACTAGTCACAGGCCTCCACTCGGAGTAGCAATCCTCCACTACCACTCTCTGACTTCTCCCATTGAGCCAATGTCTAATCCAATTTACTACCTCACCATGTATACCTAGCGACTGAATCTTCCTAACCAACCTTCCATGCAGGACCTTGTCAAAGGCCTTAATGATGTCCATGTAGAGACCATCCACTGCCTTCCCTTCATCCACTTTCCTGGTAACTTCCTCAAAAAACTCTCATAGATTTGTTAAACATGACCTACCACACACAAAGCTGTGTTGTCTCTCCCTAATAAGTCCCTGCCTATCCAAATACTTGTAGATCCTATCTCTTAGTATTCCTTCCAATAATTTACCTGCTACCGACATCAAACTTACCGGCCTATAATTTTCCAGATTACTTTTAGAGCCTTTTTGAAACAACGGAAAAACATGAGCTATCCTCCAATCCTCTGGCACCTCACCTGTAGATACTGATATTTTAAATATATCTGCCAGGGCCCCTACAATTTCAACACTAGTCTCCTACAAGTTCCGAGAGAATACCCTGTCAGTTCCTGGGGATTTATCTACTCTGATTTGCCTCAAGATAGCAAGCACCTCCTCCTCTTCAATCTGTATAGGTTCCATGACCTCACTACTTGTTTGTCTCATTTCCATTGACTCCATGCCAGTTTCCTTAGTAAATACAGATGCAAAAAAAACCATTTAAGATCTCCCCCGTTTCTTTTGGTTCTATACATAGCTGACCACTCTGATCTTCAAGAGGACCAATTTTATCCCTTACTATCCTTTTGTTCTTAATATACCTGTAGAAGCTCTTTGGATTATCCTTCACCTTGACTGCCAAAACTACCTCATGTCTTCTTTTAGCCCTCCTGATCTCTTTCTTAAGTGTTTTTTGCACTCTTTATACTCCTCGAGCTCCTTATTTCCTCCCTGTTGCCTATACCTGTCATACATGTTATACATCTCTCTCTTCTTCTTTATCAGAGTTCAATATCCCTCGAGAACCAAGGTTCCTTATTCTTATTCATTTTGCCTTTAACCCTGACAGGAACATACAAACTCTGCACTCTCAAAATATCTCCTTTGAAGGCCTCCCACTTACCAATCACATCCTTGCCAGAGAACAACCTGTCCCAATCCATGCTTTTTAGATCCTTTCTCATTTCTTCAAATTTGGCCTTTTTCCAGTTTAGAACCTCAACCCGAGGACCAGATCTATCTTTATCCATGATCAAGTTGAAACTAATGGTGTTATGATCACTAGACCCAAAGTGTTCCCCTACACACACTTCCGTCACCTGCCCTAACTCATTTCCTAATAGGAGATCTAATATTGCATCCTCTCTAGTCGGTACCTCTATATATTGATTTAGAAAGCTTTCCTGAACACATTTTACAAACTCTAACCCATCTAGACCTTTAACAGAATGGGAGTCCCACTCAATGTGTGGAAAATTAAAATCCCCTACAATCACAACTTTATGTTTCCTGCAGTTGTCTGTTATCTCTGTGCAGATTTGCTCCTCCAATTCTCACTGACTATTGAGTGGTCTATAATACAACCCCATTAATGTGGTCATACCTTTCCTGTTTCTCAGCTCCACCCATGTGGCCTCGGTAGACAAGCCTGAGCACTGCTGTAACATTTTCCCTGGCTAGCAATGCCACCCCCCCCCCCCCCCACCCTTCAGTCCTCTGCCTCTATCATGTCTGAAACATCGGAACCCTGGAACATTAAGCTGCCAGTCCTGCCCCTCCTGTAGCCAAGTACCTCTCCAAATGTTCATAAATCCTGTCTGTCAAGATCTTCTCCATCAACTTACCAACCTCTGAGGTAAGACTCACTGGTCTATAATTTCCTGGGCTATCTCTACTCCCTTTCATGAATAAAGGGACAAAACTCGCAAACCTCCAACCCCCTCTGTAACCTCTCCCGTCCCCATTGATGATGCAAACATCATCGCCAGAGGCTCAGCAATCTCTTCCCTCGCCTCCCAGAGTTTCCTGGGGTACATTTCATCTGGTCCCAGTGACTTATCCAACTTGATGCTTTCCAAAAGCTCCAGCACATCCTCTTTCTTAATATCTACATGCTCAAGCTTTTCTGTCTCCTGAAAGTCATCACTACAATCACCAAGATCCTTTTCCATAGTGAATAATGAAGTAAAGTATTCATTAAGTACCTCAGTAATCTCATAATATAGCAATCTTCTGGATCTCTAATATTACCTAGCTCTCTGACACTTTCATCAGTTTTTCTTTTCTTCTTGACTAGATTTACTACAGCCTTTGTACACCAAGATTCCTGTACCCTACCATAACTTCCCTGTCTCATTGGAACGTACCTATGCAGAACTCCACACGAATATCCCCTGAACATTTGCCACAGTTTTCCGTACCTTTCCCTGAGAATATCTGTTCCCAATTTAAGCTTCCAAGTTCCTGCCTGATAGTCTCATAATTCTCCTTACTCCAATTAAACACTTTTCTAACTTGTCTGTTCCTATCTCTCTCCAATGCTATTGTAAAGGAGATAGAATTATGATCACTATCTCCAAAATGCTCTTCCACTGAGAGATCTGACACCTGACCAGGTTCATTTCCCAATACAAAATCAAGTACAGTCTCTCCTCTTGTAGGCTTACCTACATATTGTGTCAAGAAATTTTCCTGAACACACCTAACAAACTCCACCCCATTTAACCCCTTGCTCTAGGGAGATGCCAACTGATATTTGGGAAATTAAAAGCTCCCATCACGACAACTCTGTTATTATTACACCTTTCCAGGATCTGTTTTCCTATCTGCTCCTCAATATCCCTGTTACTGTTGGGCGGCCTATAAAAAACACCCAGTAGAGTTATTGACCCCTTCCTGTTCCTAACCTTCACCCACGCAGACTCCGTAGACAATCCCTCAATGATTTCCACATGATCTCTGATCAACAGTGTCACGTCCCAACCTCTTTCGTCTCCCTCCCTGACCTTTCTGAAACATTTAAAACCCAGCACTTGAAGTAACCATTCCTGTCCCTGAGCCATCCAAGTCTCTGTAATGGCCACTAAATCATAGCTCCAAGTACTGATCCACGCTCTAAGCTCATCCGCTTTGTTCACAATACTCCTTGCATTAAAATAGACACACCTCAAACCATCGGTCTGAGCACGTCCCTTCTCTATCACCTGCCTATCCTCCCTCTCGCACTGTCTCCAAGCTTTCTCTATTTGTGAGCCAACTGCCTCTTCCCCAGTCTCTTCAGTTTGGTTCCCACCCCCCAACAATTTTAGTTTAAACTCTCCACAATAGCCTTAACAAACCTCTTGCCAGGATATTGGTGTCCCTGGGACCACCAGCCCCAAAAGACATCCCAATGATTCAGAAATCTGAATCCCTGCCCCCTGCTCCAATCCCTCTGCCACACATTTATCCTCCACCTCACTCTATTCCTGTACTCACTGTCACGTGGCATAGGCAGTAATCCCGAGACTGAAGCCATGGTGCAAGCTGCTCAACAGAGTGAGGCAGCCCCTAGTCAATGCCCCACCAACCGGGTTTATGTTCCCAGCTCTGTCTGCTCACAGGTATTGCAGTGGGGTCATTCTTCCCGGTTATCCTGTCACCCTGGAACCAAGCGTACTCAGGCCTTCATCAGTCAACGGTTCTGGTGGCCCTCCATGTGAGATGGCATCCGCAACTTCATCTCAGCCTGTGCTCAAGGCAAGAACTCTAACCGGTCACCTGCTGGCTTGTTACAACCCCGTCTATCCCCAAGAGACCCTGGTTCCACATTGCCCTGGACATTGTCACTGGTCTTCTCCCATCAGATGTTAACACCACCATTCTCACAGTAGTTGATCATTTCTCTAAGTCTGTACACTTCATTCCTTTACCTAAACTCCCCAAAGAAACAGCCAAATTACTAGTACTGCATGTTTTTAAATTACATGGTTTACCTGTAGATGTTGTGTCAGACGGGGGCTCTCAATCCACATCCAGTTTCTGGAGAGCATTCTGTAATCTTCTGGGTGCCTCTGAGTCTGTCTTCAGGATTCCACCCACAGACCAATGGCCAGACCGAGCGGTCTGTGGTGTCTGGTCTCCCAGAACCCCTCAGTGTGGAGTCAGCAGCTACCCTGGGCCAAGTACGCCATAGATTCTCAACCATCTTCATCCACCGGTCTGTTGCCCTTCGAGTGCTGCCTTGGCTATCAACCTACCAACCACTGTTCCTTGCCCAGGAGGAGGGGGTTGGCGTTCCACCTGCCGAGGCGTTCATCCGCCGTTGTCAGCGGACGTAGAGGCGCACTCACTCCGCCCTTCTCTGTGCCTCTGCCAGGATCAAGCATCAAGCTGACCGCCATCACTCCAAGGCCCCACGTTCCTGCCACAGTCAGTGTGTCTGGCTTTCAATCCGAGACCTGCCCCTCAAGGTGGATTCCCACAAGCTTGCCCCCCCGCTTCATCGACCCCTTTCCCATTGCTAAAGTAATCAGCCCTGCTGCCGTCCATCTCAAGCTCCCCTCCACTCTCCGCTGCATTCATCCCACCTTCTGTGTCCCGCATCAAGCCTTTCATGAGCCACTCCCTGGGTCCTGACCCCAAACCACCCCCCATGGCTCATGGATGGGGCAGAGGCCTTCACTGTGCATCAACTGCTGGACGTTCGTTGCTGGGGCTGTGGACTCCAGTACCTTGTGGACTGGGAGGTCTACGGTCCTGAGGAGACATGCTGGGTCCCTGCCATATCATCCTGGACCCCTCTCTCATCAGGGACTTTCATCTCCAGCACCCAGCTCTACCTGCTGTGACACCAGGAGGCATCCATAGAGGGGCAGGGTGTGGTTACTGTCAGTACCTCCAGTTGAACTCTGTCTTCTTGTGTGTTTCCCCCTAGCCGTCAGTCCGTGGTTTTGTATTCCACATGCTCCTGTCCCCGCTCCTGCTCTACTCCGGCCCCTGTATCACTGAGTACTCCGTCTCTCACCTGTTTCTCATTATTACCTGTTTTGCTGCCACCCGTGTCTCGTTGTGCTCCACCTATCATCTGCCTCTCTGTTTATTGCTCAGTGTATTTCAGTCCTGTGTTTTCACCTGTTTGTTGCCAGATTGTGTCAGTGAGTTTTCCTGAGCCTGTCCAGCATTTGTATCTGTACCCTGTCTGTCTTAATATCGACCCTGCCTGTTTCTGGATTCTGGTTTTTGGATTTCTCTGGATGTTTTGATCTCTGCCTGAACTTTGTTTACACCTCAGGATTTGTTACTCAATTAATATCACTGTGTGCACAGTACTGGGTCTGCGATTGGATCCTTACTACAGTGCCCTGACACTTTCCTATAGAAGTGCAGGGAGTATCCAGCTGGATTATTTTATAAAGTTGGAGCATAAGCTCTCTACTTTTGTATTCAATGTCCTTACCAATGTCCCATTTGCTTACTTAACTACTATAATCTATTTGCACTAACACCTTTGCCTTGCCTATCAAATTTCATCGTTTGCTTGATACTTACTAGGATCCTACTAATCGTGGTTTATGCTGTTGCCTCAATAATATTCCCAAAATGCATCTCCTCACATATATCTGGATTTAACTCCACCTAGCAATGTACCAGAAATCTGTGAGAGTCAGGGAGTAGTAGTGAGTACAAAGGAAAATGTGCTAGGCAAACTAAAAAGGTTTTAAGGTGGATAAGTCACCTGGACCAGGTGGACTGCATCCCAGAGTCTCTAGAGAGGTTGCTGAAGAGATAACGGATGCATTGGTCATGATGTTTCAAGAATCACTTGAATCTGGCATGGTCTCAGAGGACTGGAGATTGCAAATGTCACTCCACTCTTTAAAAAGAGAGGAAGGTTTAAAAAAAAAAGAAATTATAGGCAAGTTAGCCTAACCTCAGTGGATGGGAAAGTGTTGGAGTCTATTATTAAGGATGAGGTTTCGGGGTACTTGGAGACTAACAATAAAATAAGTCAAAGTCAGCATAGTTTCTGTAAAGATAAATCTTGTCTGACAAAACTGTTAGAGTTCTTCAAGGAAGTAACAAGCAAGGTGGACAAAGGAGAGGCAGTGGGTGTTATTTACTTAGATTTTCTGAAGGCATTTGATAAGGTACCACTCATGAGGCTGCTTTACAAGATAAAATTTTATGGCATTACAGGAAAGATACTGATGGATAGTGGAATGACTGACAGGCAGGAGGCAGTGACTGGGAACAAAAAGGGCCTTTTCTTGTTGGCTGCCTTTGACTAGTGGTGTTCCTCGGGCAGTAACGGGACTTCCCACAGACAGTCACAAAACAAAGAAACACACAGAACTCATTCCAAAAAAAATCAAACACCTACCTGCAAAAAAAAGAATAAATCATGCTAACAGTGAAGAACATAGAATATGGAACATCAAACCACAGAGCCATTAAAACAGTCCTGGAATGTCCAGTTCAGTACAGTTCAATGTACCATTGTGCTGTTCGTTGGCTGCAGGCCGTAGAGCCAATCTGCCTGACCAAAAATAGCAATAAAAAAGGTGTAACCAGAAACCAGAAACACATATAACATAAAGTGCAGAGTCCAATCCACATCCACGTCAATTAAACCTTCCCCAAGACACAAGACTCCGGATCATCCTCTGGCAGCATTGAGCAAGAAGGAGAGAGAGAGAGAGAGGCCAATCAAACTCGGGCGCTTTCCTCCAGGAGCAATGACTAAGAGCGAGAGCGAAAGATGGTGCTGAACAGCCGCTCACTTTCTGCTCTCATCCACGTTGATTGCCTGATGCTTTCATTGGTGAGATCGGTGAGAAATGGAGTTGATCATGGTCTCTGTGCTCTTGGCCTCCAGGCCACACACCACTCACAAATCTGCAGATGCTGGAAATCGGAGCAACACACTCTCCACTCGAAATCTCAGCAAAATCCTTCAAAGCACAAGGTTGCTCAGTCAGCCTGGAAACCATCACAATGTAAATTACTGGTTCCAATTGCATGCAATCGTATCTGAAAGAAGCAGTGAAAGAGGTAGTTCTGTGAACTGCCTGAAGGACATTGCCATTAGTCGCATTGTTTGCCGGTACTATCTTCTTCAGTGGCTTCTTCATTTCAACAATCCTGGCCTCATCCTGTCAGAGTTATTTCCTTCTCCAGTTTCAGCTCATCCCTCCCCCTCTGTAACTTCCAGCTCTCCTATTTTCTTACATTCCTAATTCTGATGAAGGAAATTGATATTAAACAATAACTATTTCTAATTCTACAGGTGCTGGCTGAACTACTTCATTTTTACTGCATTCACTGTTTTCATTTAAGAATTATAGCATCTGCAGCACTTTGATTTTCAGTGAAGGCAGCAATTTGTAATTTTTTACAGAACTCTGTGGATTCGTAGGCATTTGAATTACCTGGCAGTCGGCTGCATAGGTATCCATTCAAGGTCTTTTAATGGCAAGAGATTTTCCCTTTTGCAAGGTAAACAATCAATTAGTGTAGTTCATGCTTAATTCTGAAGAAACTGTTGCACAGCTGATATAGATTAAAGCCTTGAGTTCAAACTGGTGTTAGCACAAGATAAAATAAGTGATATCAGGGCAGGGACAAAGTAACAGTTTCAGTTTTGCAATTAATTACTGGAAATAACTACTAGCATGTTTTAGAATCGTAGAGTAATAGAAAGGTACAGCACAGAAACAGGCCCTTCAGCCCCTCTAGTCCATGATGAAACCATTTAAGCCCCCTACTTCCATTCACCTACACTGGGACCATAACACTCTATGCCCCTACCATCCACATACCTATCCAAACTTCACTTACACATTGAAATCGAGCTTGCTTGTACCACCTGTGCTGGCAGCTCATTCCACACTGTCTGACACTCTGAATGAAGTTCTCTCATGATCCCCTTAAACTTTTCACTTTTCACCCTTAACCCATGACCTCTGGTTATAGTCCCACCCGACCACAGTGGAAAAAGTCTGCTTGCATTTATTCAATTCATATCCCTCATAATGTTGTATACTTCTATCTCCTCTCAATCTTCTATGTTTTGAAGAATACAGTCCTAACTTATTCAATCTTCCCTTATAAATCAGGTCCTCTAGACCCAGAGACATCCTTGTAAATTTTCTCTGCACTCTTTGAACCTTATTTGTATCTACTTTGATTATGTAACACTCACTTCGCCCAGCAGCTTGATCTCCCGGCCAAACTTAACAAATCTCGTTTGGGTGGATGCTGCGCGATGTTCCTCTGTTACATATCAGTACCCCAAAATAAAAAACAGTACACAATATGTGATTAAATGATTAAGCTTTATAACTTTTATTTTGACTATGTGGTTAGTAGAGAAATAAAATATTTAAAAAAGGGTGCCAATCTTATTAAACAGTCTGTGCACAATCATTGGAGCTCACTCAGCAAGATCTTCTTTCCGCCATTTGATCTCCTCTGAGCTCAGAGTCCACGCTGTCGGGTGGCCTACCGTGTCTCTCCATTTGCGTCTTCTCTCTTCATCCCGCTCGCGTCTTCTGGTAAAAGCTGGAAAACCAACAGCTTCCAGACAGGATAACAGAATCCTGATTGGCTAACATGCATAAATTATATCCGGCCATAACCCAAACATTTCTGCTACAGAGAAACCATTACCTCAGCAGTTAACATTACAGAGAAGCAATTACAATTTTAAAAAAAATCATTAAAATTTTTAAAAATGGTTGCTATGTGATCCAATTTCTCAGTACCACTGTTCAAATTCTATTATCTTTTGAATGCTTTTCTGGCAGTTATTATTTCATATTTAAAATTATAATTTTTTATCAGATTTATCATTTCTGTTTATTGCACAATCTTGGTTTTTATTGCAACCATGTAATCAAGACTTAAGGAAGCATTAATTTGTTTCAGTTTGTATTCAGCTCAGTGTGTGTAAGAGTGGGAGTCCATCTGACTATGAACAGTAGTAAATTTTTCCATTAAATATTATTGTTTTTGTTCAAAGCTGTAATTGTATCATTATGAAAATAACTCCTGAGATAGCATGTAAGAACAGGATAAGAGTTTTTGGAATTATGCATATATGCAAAATTCATTTGCTTAATAACAGTAATTTTACAATTATAGTTTCTGTGGCAATTATATATAATTTCTTACATTCCTCCAGGAAAATAAGCAATTCTCAAGGTTGTTAGTAATGCAGAAAAGTACATAGGAAAGAATTATAAGATTCCTATTAAATTCAATGCACATTAATAGTAACACAGCTGTTTTATCAGAGAAGCAGTGCAATACTTAAGAATCTAATAGATTATGGGGAGGAAGAAAATTTGATGATTTTTAAAAGTATTTGGCTTTATAGTAATGTGGTATGATACTTGAGCTTGAATAGCTGGCAACACTCTTGCTTCACAAATGTTTTTGTATCACATACAGAATTAAATGGTATACTCGGGTTAGGGTGATGTCACAAACTTGCATGTATTATCTCATTGCAAAAGATGTGTTGCCATAGGGACCATAAGAGACGCTCAAGGAACTCAGCATGTCAGGCTGCATCTATAGAGGAATAAAGACAGTCAGCGTTTTGTATCGAGACTCATCCACTGGACTGAAGAGAAAGGGGGAGTTAACCTGTGTAAAAAAGATGGAGGGAGCAAGACCTAGCTGGTGATAGTTGGACCTAGAAGAAGAGGGTTCCATCGCTTCCCTTGTCAGATTCCATCATCTTTGGCCTTTTCTCACTTTCAACTATCATTTCCCAGTTTTTGACATTCCAGTCCTTATCTGCGTACCACCCCTCACCTGCAACAGCTCCCCCATTTACATTTTTATGTTGACTCATTCTCCTTTTGTTTCAAGTCCAGATGAAGGGTCTCAATCTGGAATCTTGACTGTCTATTTCCCTCCATTAATGCTGCCTGACCCATTGACTACATCTCAGGACTTGTGTGTTGCACTGGAATTTGCAATCTGTTGTACCTTCACAGAAACAATATATTTCCTAGAGTAATTTAGACTTTCCATTGGTGGATTTAAAGGTAATATTCTTATTTGCTGCATGGACTTTAGCAAGGCTGTTGACAAGGTCCCAGATGGGAGGTTGGTCAAGAAAGTTCAGTCACTTGGCATTCAAAATGAGGTAGTAAATTGGCTTTGTGGGTGAAGCCAGAGAGTGGTAATAGATGGTTGTCCTTCTGACTGGAGGCTTGTGACTAGCGGAATGTTGCAGGGATCGGTACTGGGTCCGTTGTTGTTTGTCACCTATACCAACAATCTGGACGATAATGTGGTTAACTGGTTCAACAAATTTGGAGATGATACCAGGGTTGGGAGTGTAGTGGACAGCAAGGATTAGAACCTGCAGCAGGATCTGGACCAGCTGGAAAAATGGGCTGAAAAAAGGAAGATGAAATTAAATGTAGACAAGTATTGCACTGTGGTAGGATCAGCCATGGCAGGTTTTACACAGTGGACAGTAGGGCACTAAGGAGTGTGGCAGGAGTCCAGGAATACAGGCCCATAATTCATTGAAAGTGGCGTCAGAGGTAAATAAGTCGTACAGATAGCTTTTGGCCTTCATAAATCGGTATTGAGTACAGGAGATGGGACGATATATATTGAAGTTGTAAGTGGTAAAAGGCATTGGTAAGGTCTAACTTGTGTGCAGTTTTGGAAAGATGTAAACAAGGTTGAAAGAGTACAGAGAGAATTTACAAGCGTGTTGCTGGGACTGGAGGACCTGAGTTATAAGGAAAGAGTGAATAAGTTTGGACTATATTCCTTGAAACAGAGAGTATTGAGTGGAGATTTGATAGAAGTATGCAAAATTATGAGGGGTATAGAGTATAGATAGGGCAAATGCAAGCAGGCTTTTTACACTGAGGTTGGGTAGGACTACAACTAGAAGTCATTGGTTAAGGATGAATGGTGAAAAGTTTAAGTGGAATATGAGGGGAAACTTCTTCACTCAGAGTGTGGAACGAGCTGCCAGCACAAGTGGTGCACGTTCAATGTTTAAGAGAAGTTCAGATAGGAACATGGATCATAGGGATATGGTTTTGGTGCAAGTCAAAGCGACTAGAAAGTTTAAATCGTTTGGAGCAGACTAGTTGGACCAAAGAGCCTGTGTCTGTGCTGTACTTTTCTGTGACTATGACTCTGATTTTCAGTTTTGTAGTTAGGAAAATATGCAATAGATGCTAATTTTCCACCCTTCCATTTTCTAGGAGTTCATGTCCGAATGTCTTCATGAACTCCAGCCTTCAATCCTTATAAAGAGTTTGATAAGACATAGGGTTGGAACCCATTCATCAACATTGAATTTGTGTAACAATCATGTCAAAAATGATCTGTAGCTCATCATAAACATGAGAAAGTCTGCAGATACAGCAAATGCAAAGCAACACATTCGAAATGAAGGAGGAACTCAGTAGGTGAAGCAGCATCTATGGAAAGGAATAAACAGTTGACATTTCAGGCCAAGACCTTGCTTCAGGACTGGAAAGAAAGGAGACAGATGCCAGAATAAACGATGGGGAAAGGGGAAGGAGGATAGCTGAAAGTTGATAGGTGAATCCATGTGGATGGGAAATGTTAAGAGTGGAGAAGCAGGAATCTGATAGGAGAGAATAATGGACTATTGGAGAAAGCAAAGGAGCAAACCCAGGGGGAAATGATAAGCAGGTGACAAGAGGTTGAAGGTTAGAATGGACAGGATAGGAATTTTAACTAATGCCATCAGATTGGAGGATAGCCAATCTGCACCTCTGCTCAGAGAGTACACTCATTGCGGAAAGGGCTGATGATAGAGGGGGATTAGGGAATGGGGTGGTGATCGAGGATGATTGGGGAATGGGGTGGTGGTGGAGGGTGATTGGGGAATGGGGTGGTGGTGGAGGGTGATTGGGGAATGGGGTGGTGGAGGATAATTGGGGAATGGGGTGGTGGTGGAGCGTGATTGGGGAATGGGGTGGTGATGGAGGGTGATTGGGGAATAGAATGGTGATCGAGGATGATTGGGGAATGTGGTGGTAGTGGAGCGTGATTGGGGAATCGGGTGGTGATGGAGGGTGATTGGGGAATGTGGTGGTGGTGGAGGGTGATTGGGGAATGGGGTGGTGGAGGGTGATTGGGGAATGGGGTGGTGGTGGAGGGTGATTGGGGAATGGGGTGATGGTGGAGGGTGATTGGGGAATGGGGTGGTGGTGGAGGGTGATTGGGGAATGGGGTGGTGGAGGATGATTGGGGAATGGGGTGGTGGTGGAGCGTGATTGGGGAATGGGGTGGTGATGGAGGGTGATTGGGGAATGTGGTGGTGGTGGACGGTGATTGGGGAATGGGGTGGTGGAGGGAGATTGGGGAATGGGGTGGTGGTGGAGCGTGATTGGGGAATGGGGTGGTGGTGGAGGGTGATTGGGGAATGGGGTGGTGGTGGAGGGTGATTGGGGAATGGGGTGCTGGTGGAGGGTGATTGGGGAATGGGGTGGTGGTTGAGGGTGATTGGGGAATGGCGTGGTGATGGAGGGTGATTGGGGAATGTGGTGGTGGTGGAGGGTGATTGGGGAATGGGGTGGTGGAGGGTGATTGGGGAATGGGGTGGTGGTGGAGGGTGATTGGGGAATGGGGTGGTGGTGGTGGGTGATTGGGGAATGGGGTGGTGGTGGAGCATGATTGGGGAATGGGGTGGTGGTGGAGGGTGATTGGGGAATGGGGTGGTGGTGGAGGGTGATTGGGGAATGGGGTAGTGGAGGGTGAATGGGGAATGGGGTGGTGGTGGAGGGTGATTGGGGAATGGGGTGGTGATGGAGGGTGATTGGGGAATGGGGTGGTGGTGGAGGGTGATTGGGGAATGGGGTGGTGGAGGGTGATTGGGGAATGGGGTGGTGGTGGAGTGTGATTGGGGAATGGGGTGGTGGTGGAGGGTGATTGGGGAATGGGGTGGTGGTGGAGGGTGATTGGGGAATGGGGTGGTGGTGGAGGGGGATTAGGGAATGGGGTGGTGATCGAGGATGATTGGGGAATGGGGTGGTGGTGGAGGGTGATTGGGGAATGGGGTGGTGGTGGTGGGTGATTGGGGAATGGGGTGGTGTTCGTGGGTGATTGGGGAATGGGGTGGTGGTGGAGGGTGATTGGGGAATGGGGTGGTGGTGGAGGGTGTTTGGGGAATGGGGTGGTGGTGGAGGGTGATTGGGGAATGGGGTGGTGATGGAGAGTGATTGGGGAATGGGGTGGTGGTGGAGGGTGATTGGGGAATGGGGTGGTGGTGGAGGGTGATTGGGGAATGGGGTGGTGGTGGTGGGTGATTGGGGAATGGGGTTGTGATGGAGGGTGATTGGGGAATGGGGTGGTGGTGGAGGGTGATTGGGGAATGGGGTGGTGATGGAGGGTGATTGGGGAATGGGGTGGTGGTGGAGGGTGATTGGGGAATGGGGTGGTGGTGGAGGGTGATTGGGGAATGGGGTGGTGGTGGGTGATTTGGAAATGGGGTGGTGGTGGAGGGTGATTGGGGAATGGGGTGGTGGTGGAGGGTGATTGGGGAATGGGCTGGTGGTGGAGGGTGATTGGGGAATGGGGTGGTGATGGAGGGTAATTGGCAACTGGGGTGTTGGTGGAGGGTGATTTGGGAATGGGGTGGTGGTGGAGGGTGATTGGGGAATGGGGTGGTGGTGGAGGGTGATTGGGGAATGGGGTGATGGTGGAGGGTGATTGAGGAATGGGGTGGAGGTGGACGGTGATTGGGGAATGGGGTGGTGGTGGAGGGTGATTGGGGAATGGCGGGTTGGTGGAGGGTGACTGGGGAATGGGGTGGTGGTGGAGGGTGATTGGGGAATGGTGTGGTGGTGGAGGGTGATTGGGGAATGGGGTGGTGGTGGAGGGTGATTGGGAAATGGGGAGGTGGTGGAGAGTGATTGGGGAATGGGGTGGAGCTGGACCGTGATTGGGGAATGGTGTGGTGGTGGAGGGTGATTGGGGAATGGGGTGGTGGTGGAGAGTGATTGGGGAATGGGGTGGAGCTGGACCGTGATTGGGGAATGGGGTGGTGGTGGAGGGTGATTGGGGAATGGGGTGGTGGAGGGTGATTGGGGAATGGGGTGGTGGTGGACGGTGATTGGGGAATGGGGTGGTGGTGGAGGGTGATGTGGAATGGGGTGGTGGTGGAGGGTGATTGGGGAATGGGGTGGAGGTGGACGGTGATTGGGGAATGGGGTGGTGGTGGAGGGTGATTGGGGAATGGGGTGGTGGTGGTGGGTGATTGGGGAATGGGGTGGTGGTGGAGCATGATTGGGGAATGGGGTTGTGGTGGAGGGTGATTGGGGAATGGGGTGGTGGTGGAGGGTGATTGGGGAATGGGGTGGTGGAGGGTGAATGGGGAATGGGGTGGTGGTGGAGGGTGATTGGGGAATGGGGTGGTGATGGAGGGTGATTGGGGAATGGGGTGGTGGTGGAGGGTGATTAGGGAATGGGGTGGTGATCGAGGATGATTTGGGAATGGGGTGGTGGTGGAGGGTGATTGGGGAATGGGGTGGTGGTGGTGGGTGATTGGGGAATGGGGTGGTGCTCGTGGGTGATTGGGGAATGGGGTGGTGGTGGAGGGTGATTGGGGAATGGGGTGGTGGAGGGTGATTGGGGAATGGGGTGGTGATGGAGGGTGATTGGGGAATGGGGTGGTGGTGGAGGGTGTTTGGGGAATGGGGTGGTGGTGGATGGTGATTGGGGAATGGGGTGGTGATGGAGAGTGATTGGGGAATGGGGTGGTGGTGGAGGGTGATTGGGGAATGGGGTGGTGGTGGAGGGTGATTGGGGAATGGGGTGGTGGTGGTGGGTGATTGGGGAATGGGGTTGTGATGGAGGGTGATTGGGGAATGGGGTGGTGGTGGAGGGTGATTGGGGAATGGGGTGGTGATGGAGGGTGATTGGGGAATGGGGTGGTGGTGGAGGGTGATTGGGGAATGGGGTGGTGATGGAGGGTGATTGGGGAATGGGTTGGTGGTGGGTGATTGGGAAATGGGGTGGTGGTGGAGGGTGATTGGGGAATGGGGTGGTGGTGGAGGGTGATTGGGGAATGGGCTGGTGGTGGAGGGTGATTGGGGAATGGGGTGGTGATGGAGGGTAATTGGCAACTGGGGTGTTGGTGGAGGGTGATTGGGGAATGGGGTGGTGGTGCAGGGTGATTGTGGAATGGGTTGGGGATGGAGGGTGATTGGGGAATGGGGAAGCGGTGGTGGAGGGTGATTGGGGAATTGGGTGGTGATGGAGGGCGATTGGGGAATGGGGTGGTGGTGGTGGGTGATTGTGGAATGCGGTGGTGGTGGAGGGTGATTGGGAATGTGGTGGTGGTGGAGGGTGATTGGGGAATGGGGTGGTGGTGGAGGGTGATTGGGGAATGGGGTGGTGGTTGGGGAATGGGGTGGTGGTGGAGGGTGATTGGGGAATGGGGTGGTGGTGGGTGATTGGGGAACGGGATGGTAGTGGTGGATGATTGGGAAATTGGGTGGTGGAGGAGGGTGATTGGGGAATGGGGTGGTGGTGGAGGGTAATTGGGGAATGGGGTGGTGGTGGAGGGTGATTGGGAATGTGTTGGTGGTGGAGGGTGATTGGGGAATGGGGTGGTGGAGGTTGATTGGGGAATGGGGTGGTGATGGTGGGTGATTGGGGAATGGGGTGGTGGTGGGTGATTGGGGAATGGGGTGGTGGTGGAGGGTGATTGGGGAATGGAGTGGTGGAGGGTGATTGGGGAATGGGGTGGTGGTGGAGGGTGATTTGGGAATGGGGTGGTGGTGGAGGGTGATTGGGGAATGGGGTGGTGGAGGGTGATTGGCGAATGGGGTGTTGGTGTGTGATTGGGGAATGGGGTGGTGGTGGAGGGTGATTGGGGAATGGGGTGATGGTGGAGGGTGATTGAGGAATGGGGTGGAGGTGGACGGTGATTGGGGAATGGGGTGGTGGTGGAGGGTGATTGGGGAATGGTGGGTTGGTGGAGGGTGATTGGGGAATGGGGTGGTGGTGGAGGGTGATTGGGGAATGGTGTGGTGGTGGAGGGTGATTGGGGAATGGGGTGGTGGTGGAGGGTGATTGGGGAATGGTGTGGTGGTGGAGAGTGATTGGGGAATGGGGTGGAGCTGGACCGTGATTGGGGAATGGTGTGCTGGTGGAGGGTGATTGGGGAATGGGGTGGTGGTGGAGAGTGATTGGGGAATGGGGTGGAGCTGGACCGTGATTGGGGAATGGGGTGGTGGTGGAGGGTGATTGGGGAATGGGGTGGTGTAGGGTGATTGGGGAATGGGGTGGTGGTGGAGGGTGATTGGGGAATGGCGTGGTGGTGGAGGGTGATTGGGGAATGGGGTGTTGGTGGAGGGTGATTGGGGAATGGGGTGGTAGTGGAGGGTGATTGGGGAATGGGGTGGTGGTGGAGGGTGATTGTGGAATGGGGTGTTGGTGGAGGGTGATTGGGGAATGGGGTGGTGGTGCAGGGTGATTGTGGAATGGGTTGGGGATGGAGGGTGATTGGGGAATGGGGAAGCGGTGGTGGAGGGTGATTGGGGAATTGGGTGGTGATGGAGGGTGATTGGGGAATGGGGTGGTGGTGGTGGGTGATTGGGGAATGCGGTGGTGGTGGAGGGTGATTGGGAATGTGGTGGTGGTGGAGGGTTATTGGGGAATGGGGTGGTGGTGGGTGATTGGGGAACGGGATGGTAGTGGTGGATGATTGGGAAATTGGGTGGTGGAGGAGGGTGATTGGGGAATGGGGTGGTGGTGGAGGGTAATTGGGGAATGGGGTGGTGGTGGAGGGTGATTGGGAATGTGTTAGTGGTGGAGGGTGATTGGGGAATGGGGTGGTGGAGGTTGATTGGGGAATGGGGTGGTGATGGTGGGTGATTGGGGAATGGGGTGGTGGTGGGTGATTGGGGAATGGGGTGGTGGTGGAGGGTGATTGGGGAATGGAGTGGTGGAGGGTGATTGGGGAATGGGGTGGTGGTGGAGGGTGATTTGGGAATGGGGTGGTGGTGGAGGGTGATTGGGGAATGGGGTGGTGGAGGGTGATTGGCGAATGGGGTGTTGGTGTGTGATTGGGGAATGGGGTGGTGGTGGAGGGTGATTGGGGAATGGGGTGATGGTGGAGGGTGATTGAGGAATGGGGTGGAGGTGGACGGTGATTGGGGAATGGGGTGGTGGTGGAGGGTGATTGGGGAATGGTGGGTTGGTGGAGGGTGATTGGGGAATGGGGTGGTGGTGGAGGGTAATTGGGGAATGGTGTGGTGGTGGAGGGTGATTGGGGAATGGGGTGGTGGTGGAGGGTGATTGGGGAATGGTGTGGTGGTGGAGAGTGATTGGGGAATGGGGTGGAGCTGGACCGTGATTGGGGAATGGTGTGCTGGTGGAGGGTGATTGGGGAATGGGGTGGTGGTGGAGGGTGATTGGGGAATGGGGTGGTGGTGGGTGATTGGGGAACGGGATGGTAGTGGTGGATGATTGGGAAATTGGGTGGTGGAGGAGGGTGATTGGGGAATGGGGTGGTGGTGGAGGGTAATTGGGGAATGGGGTGGTGGTGGAGGGTGATTGGGGAATGGGGTGATGGTGGAGGGTGATTGAGGAATGGGGTGGAGGTGGACGGTGATTGGGGAATGGGGTGGTGGTGGAGGGTGATTGGGGAATGGGGTGGTGGTGGAGGGTGATTGTGGAATGGGGTGTTGGTGGAGGGTGATTGGGGAATGGGGTGGTGGTGGAGGGTGATTGGGGAATGGGGTGGTGGTGGAGAGTGATTGGGGAATGCGGTGGTGGTGGAGGGTGATTGGGGAATGGGGTGGTGGAGGGTGATTGGGGAATGGGGTGGTGGTGGAGGGTGATTGGGGAATGGGGTGGTGGTGGAGGGTGATGGGGAATGGCGTGGTGGTGGAGGGTGATTTGGGAATGGCGTGGTGGTGGAGTGTGATTGGGGAATGGGGTGGTGGTGGTGGGTGATTGGGTAATGGGTTGGTGGTGGAGGGTGATTGGGGAATGGGATGGTGGAGGGTGATTGGGGAATGGGGTGGTGGTGGAGGGTGATTGGGGAATGGGGTGGTGGTGGATGGTGATTGGGGAATGGGGTGGTGGTGGAGCATGATTGGGGAATGGGGTGGTGGTGGAGGGTGAATGGGGAATGGGGTGGTGGTGGAGGGTGATTGGGGAATGGGGTGGTGGTGGGTGATTGGGGAATGGGGTGGTGGTGGAGGGTGATTGGGGAATGGCGTGGTGGTGGAGGGTGATTGGGGAATGGGGTGTTGGTGGAGGGTGATTGGGGAATGGGGTGGTAGTGGAGGGTGATTGGGGAATGGGGTGGTGGTGGAGGGTGATTGTGGAATGGGGTGTTGGTGGAGGGTGATTGAGGAATGGGGTGGTGGAGGTTGATTGGGGAATGGGGTGGTGAGGTGGGTGATTGGGGAATGGGGTGGTGGTGGGTGATTGGGGAATGGGGTGGTGGTGGGTGATTGGGGAATGGGGTGGTGGTGGAGGGTGATTGGGGAATGGGGTGGTGGAGGGTGATTGGGGAATGGGGTGGTGGTGGAGGGTGATTTGGGAATGGGGTGGTGGTGGAGGGTGATTGGGGAATGGGGTGGTGGAGGGTGATTGGGGAATGGGGTGTTGGTGGGTGATTGGGGAATGGGGTGGTGGTGGAGGGTGATTGGGGAATGGGGTGATGGTGGAGGGTGATTGAGGAATGGGGTGGAGGTGGACGGTGATTGGGGAATGGGGTGGTGGTGGAGGGTGATTGGGGAATGGCGGGTTGGTGGAGGGTGATTGGGGAATGGGGTGGTGGTGGAGGGTCATTGGGGAATGGGGTTGAGCTGGACCGTGATTGGGGAATGGTGTGGTGATGGAGGGTGATTGGGGAATGGGGTGGTGGTGGAGGGTGATTGTGGAATGGGGTGTTGGTGGAGGGTGATTGGGGAATGGGGTGCTGGTGGAGGGTGATTGGGGAATGGGGTGGTGGTGGAGAGTGATTGGGGAATTGGGTGGTGGTGGAGGGTGATTGGGGAATGGGGTGGTGGAGAGTGATTGGGGAATGGGGTGGTGGTGGAGGGTGATTGGGGAATGGGGTGGTGGAGGGTCATTGGGGAATGGGGTGTTGGTGGGTGATTGGGGAATGGGGTGGTGGTGGAGCATGATTGGGGAATGGGGTGGTGGTGGAGGGTGATTGGGGAATGGGGTGGTGGTGGAGGGTGATTGGGGAATGGGGTGGTGGTGGGTGATTGGGGAATGGGGTGGTGGTGGAGGGTGATTGGGGAATGGCGTGGTGGTGGAGGGTGATTGGGGAATGGGGTGTTGGTGGAGGGTGATTGGGGAATGGGGTTGTGAGGTGGGTGATTGGGGAATGGGGTGGTGGTGGGTGATTGGGGAATGGGGTGGTGGTGGAGGGTCATTGGGGAATGGGGTGGTGGAGGGTGATTGGGGAATGGGGTGGTGGTGGAGGGTGATTTGGGGATGGGGTGGTGGTGGAGGGTGATTGGGGAATGGGGTGGTGGAGAGTGATTGGGGAATGGGGTGTTGGTGGGTGATTGGGGAATGGGGTGGTGGTGGAGGGTGATTGGGGAATGGGGTGATGGTGGAGGGTGATTGAGGAACGGGGTGGAGGTGGACGGTGATTGGGGAATGGGGTGGTGGTGGAGGGTGATTGGGGAATGGCGGGTTGGTGGAGGGTGATTGGGGAATGGGGTGGTGGTGGAGGGTCATTGGGGAATGGTGTGGTGGTGGAGGGTGATTGGGGAATGGGGTGGTGGTGGAGAGTGATTGGGGAATGGGGTTGAGCTGGACCGTGATTGGGGAATGGTGTGGTGATGGAGGGTGATTGGGGAATGGGGTGGTGGTGGAGGGTGACTGTGGAATGGGGTGTTGGTGGAGGGTGATTGGGGAATGGGGTGGTGGTGGAGGGTGATTGGGGAATGGGGTGGTGGTGGAGAGTGATTGGGGAATGGGGTGGTGGTGGAGGGTGATTGGGGAATGGGGTGGTGGAGAGTGATTGGGGAATGGGGTGGTGGTGGAGGGTGATTGGGGAATGGGGTGGTGGAGGGTGATTGGGGAATGGGGTGTTGGTGGGTGATTGGGGAATGGGGTGGTGGTGGAGCATGATTGGGGAATGGGGTGGTGGTGGAGGGTGATTGGGGAATGGGGTGGTGGTGGAGGGTGATTGGGGAATGGGGTGGTGGTGGGTGATTGGGGAATGGGGTGGTGGTGGAGGGTGATTGGGGAATGGCGTGGTGGTGGAGGGTGATTGGGGAATGGGGTGTTGGTGGACGGTGATTGGGGAATGGGGTGGTAGTGGAGGGTGATTGGGGAATGGGGTGGTGGTGGAGGGTGATTGTGGAATGGGGTGTTGGTGGAGGGTGATTGGGGAATGGGGTGGTGGAGGTTGATTGGGGAATGGGGTGGTGATGGTGGGTGATTGGGGAATGGGGTGGTGGTGGGTGATTGGGGAATGGGGTGGTGGTGGAGGGTGATTGGGGAATGGGGTGGTGGAGGGTGATTGGGGAATGGGGTGGTGGTGGAGGGTGATTTGGGAATGGGGTGGTGATGGAGGGTGATTGGGGAATGGGGTGGTGGAGGGTGATTGGGGAATGGGGTGTTGGTGGGTGATTGGGGAATGGGGTGGTGGTGGAGGGTGATTGGGGAATGGGGTGATGGTGGAGGGTGATTGAGGAATGGGGTGGAGGTGGACGGTGATTGGGGAATGGGGTTGTGGTGGAGGGTGATTGGGGAATGGCGGGTTGGTGGACGGTGATTGGGGAATGGGGTGGTGGTGGAGGGTCATTGGGGAATGGTGTGGTGGTGGAGGGTGATTGGGGAATGGGGTGGTGGTGGATAGTGATTGGGGAATGGGGTTGAGCTGGACCGTGATTGGGGAATGGTGTGGTGATGGAGGGTGATTGGGGAATGGGGTGGTGGTGGAGGGTGATTGTGGAATGGGGTGTTGGTGGAGGGTGATTGGGGAATGGGGTGGTGGTGGAGGGTGATTGGGGAATGGGGTGGTGGTGGAGAGTGATTGGGGAATTGGGTGGTGGTGGAGGGTGATTGGGGAATGGGGTGGTGGAGAGTGATTGGGGAATGGGGTGGTGGTGGAGGGTGATTGGGGAATGGGGTGGTGGTGGAGGGTGATGGGGAATGGCGTGGTGGTGGAGGGTGATTGGGGAATGGGGTGGTGGTGGAGGGTGATTGGGGAATGGGGTGGTGGTGGAGTGTGATTGGGGAATGGGGTGGTGGTGTTGGGTGATTGGGTAACGGGTTGGTGGTGGAGGGTGATTGGGGAATGGGGTGGTGGAGGGTGATTGGGGAATGGGGTGGTGGTGGAGGGTGATTGGGGAATGGGGTGGTGGTGGATGGTGATTGGGGAATGGGGTGGTGGTGGAGCATGATTGGGGAATGGGGTGGTGGTGGAGGGTGATTGGGGAATGGGGTGGTGGTGGAGGGTGATTGGGAAATGGGGTGGTGGTGGGTGATTGGGGAATGGGGTGGTGGTGGAGGGTGATTGGGAATGGCGTGGTGGTGGAGGGTGATTGGGGAATGGGGTGGTGGTGGAGAGTGATTGGGGAATGGGGTGGAGCTGGACGGTGATTGGGGAATGGGGTGGTGGTGGAGGGTGATTGGGGAATGGGGTGGTGGTGGAAGTTGATTGGGGAATGGGGTGGTGGAGGGTGATTGGGGAATGGGGTGGTGGTGGAGGGTGATGGGGAATGGCGTGGTGGTGGAGGGTGATTGGGGAATGGTGTGGTGGTGGAGGGTGATTGGGGAATGGGGTGGTGGTGGAGGGTGATTGGGGAATGGGGTGGTGGAGGGTGATTGGGGAATGGGGTGGTGGTGGAGGGTGATTGGGGAATGTGGTGCTGGTGGAGGGTGATTGGGGAATGGGGTGGTGATGGAGGGTGATTGGGGAATGGGGTGCTGGTGGAGGGTGATTGGGGAATGGGGTGGTGATGGAGGGTGATTGGGGAATGGGGAGGTGGTGGGTGATTGGGAAATGGGGTGGTCGTGGAGGGTGATTGGGGAATGGGGTGGTGGTGGAGGGTGATTGGGGAATGGGCTGGTGGTTGAGGGTGATTGGGGAATGGGGTGGTGATGGAGGGTAATTGGCAACTGGGGTGTAGGTGGAGGGTGATTGGGGAATGGGGTGGTGGTGGAGGGTGATTGTGGAATGGGTTGGTGATGGAGGGTGATTGGGGAATGGGGAAGCGGTGGTGGAGGGTGATTGGGGAATTGGGTGGTGATGGAGGGTGATTGGGGAATGGGGTTGTGGTGGGTGATTGGGGAATGTGGTGGTGTTGGAGGGTGATTGGGGAATGGGGTGGTGGAGGGTGATTGGGGAATGGGGTGGTGGTGGAGGGTGATTGGGGAATGGGGTGGTGGTGGAGGGTGATTGGGGAATGGGAAGATAGTGGAGGGTGATTGGGGAATGGGGTGGTGGTGGAGGGTGATTGGGGAATGGGGTGGTGGAGGATGATTGGGGAATGGGGTGGTGGTGGAGTGTGATTGGGGAATGTGGTGGTGGTGTTGGGTGATTGGGTAATGGGATGGTGGTGGAGGGTGATTGGGGATTGGGGTGGTGTAGGGTGATTGGGGAATGGGATGATGGTCGAGGGTGATTGGGGAATGGGGTGGTGGTGGAGGGTGATTGGGGAATGGGGTGGTGGTGGAGCATGATTGGGGAATGGGGTGGTGGTGGAGGGTGATTGGGGAATGGGGTGGTGGTGGAGGGTGTTTGGGGAATGGGGTGGTGGTGGAGGGTGATTGGGGAATGGGGTGGTTGTGGGTGATTGGGGAATGGGTTGGTGGTGGAGGGTGATTGGGGAATGGGGTGGTGGTGGTGGGTGATTGGGGAATGGGGTTGTGGTGGGTGATTGGGGAATGTGGTGGTGGTGGAGGGTGATTGGGGAATGGAGTGGTGGAGGGTGATTGGGGAATGGGGTGGTGGTGGAGGGTGATTGTGGAATGGGGTGGTGGTGGAGGGTGATTGGGGAATGGGGTGGTGGTGGAGGGTGATTGTGGAATGGGGTGTTGGTGGAGGGCGATTGGGGAATGGGGTGGTGGTGGAGGGTGATTGGGGAATGGGGTGGTGGTGGAGAGTGATTGGGGAATGGGGTGGAGCTGGACTGTGATTGGGGAATGGGGTGGTGGTGGAGGGTGATTGGGGAATGGGGTGGTGGTGGAGGGTGATTGGGGAATGGGGTGGTGGAGGGTGATTGGGGAATGGGGTGGTGGTGGAGGGTGATTGGGGAATGGGGTGGTGGTGGAGGGTGATTGGGGAATGGGGTGTTGGTGGAGGGTGATTGGGGAATGGGGTGGTAGTGGAGGGTGATTGGGGATTGGGGTGGTGGTGGAGAGTGATTGGGGAATTCGGGGGTGGTGGAGGGTGATTGGGGAATGGGGTGGTGGTGGTGGGTGATTGGGGAATGGGGTTGTGATGGAGGGTGATTGGGGTATGGGGTGGTGGTGGAGTGTGATTGGGGAATGGGGTGGTGATGGAGGGTGATTGGGGAATGGGGTGCTGGTGGAGGGTGATTGGGGAATGGCGTGGTGATGGAGGGTGATTGGGGAATGGGGAGGTGGTGGGTGATTGGGAAATGGGGTGGTCGTGGAGGGTGATTGGGGAATGGGCTGGTGGTGGAGGGTGACTGGGGAATGGGGTGGTGATGGAGGGTAATTGGCAACTGGGGTGTAGGTGGAGGGTGATTGGGGAATGGGGTGGTGGTGGAGGGTGATTGTGTAATGGGGTAGTGGTGGGTGATTGGGGAACGGGATGGAAGTGGTGGATGATTGGGAAATTGGGTGGTGGAGGAGGGTGATTGGGGAATGGGGTGGTGGTGGAGGGTGATTGGGGAATGGGGTGGTGGTGGAGGGTGATTGGGAATGTGTTGGTGGTGGAGGGTGATTGGGGAATGGGGTGGTGGAGGTTGATTGGGGAATGGGGTAGTGATGGGTGATTGGGGAATGGGGTGGTGGTGGGTGATTGGGGGATGGGGTGGTGGTGGAGGGTGATTGGGGAATGGGGTGGTGGAGGGTGATTGGGGAATGGGGTGGTGGAGGGTGATTGGGGAATGGGGTGGTGGTGGAGGGTGATTTGGGAATGGGGTGGTGGTGGAGGGTGATTGGGGAATGGGGTGGTGGAGGGTGATTGGGAATGGGGGTGTTGGTGGGTGATTGGGGAATGGGGGTGGTGGTGGAGGGTGATTGGGGAATGGGGTGATGGTGGAGGGTGATTGAGGACTGGGGTGGAGGTGGACGGTGATTGGGGAATGGGGTGGTGGTGGAGGGTGATTGGGGAATGGGGGGTTGGTGGAGGGTGATGGGGAATGGGGTGGTGGTGGAGGGTGATTGGTGAATGGGGTGGTGGTGGAGGTTGATGGGGAATGGCGGTGGTGGTGGAGGGTGATTGGGGAATGGGGTGGTGGTGGAGGGTGATTGGGGAATGGGGTGGTGGTGGAGTGTGATTGGAAATGGGGCGGTGCTGAAGGGTAATTGGCAACTGGGGTGTAGGTGGAGGGTGATTGGGGAATGGGGTGGTGGTGGAGGGTGATTGTGGAATGGGTTGGTGATGGAGGGTGATTGGGGAATGGGGAAGTGGTGGGTGGAGGGTGATTGGGGAATTGGGTGGTGATGGAGGGTGATTGGGGAATGGGGTGGTGGTGGTGGGTGATTGGGGAATGGGGTGTAGGTGGAGGGTGATTGGGGAATGGGGTTGGTTGGTGGTGGAGGGTGATTGGGGAATGGGGTGGTGGTGGAGGGTGATTGGGGAATGGCGTGGTGGTGGAGGGTGAGTGGGGAATGGGGTGTAGGTCGAGGGTGATAGGGAATGGGGTGGTAGTGGAGGGTGATTGGGGAATGGGGTGGTGGTGGAGAGTGATTGGGGGATTGGGGTGGAGCTGGACGGTGATTGGGGAATTCGGTGGTGGTGGAGGGTGATTGGGGAATGGGGGTGGTGGTGGAGGGTGATTGGGGAATGGGATGGTGGAGGGTGATTGGGGAATGGGGTGGTGGTGGAGGGGGATGGGGAATGGGTGGTGGTGGAGGTGATTCGGGAATGGGGTGGTGGTGGAGGGTGATTGGGGAATGGGGTGGTGGTGGAGTGTGATTGGGGAATGTGGTGGTGGAGGGTGATTGGGGAATGGGGGTGGTGGTGGAGGGTGATTGGGGAATGGGGTGGTGATGGAGGGTAATTGGCAACTGGGGTGTTGGTGGGTGGAGGTGATTGGGGAATGGGGGTGGTGGGTGTAGGGTGATTGTGGAGTGGTTTGGTGATGGAGGGTGATTGGGGAATGGGGAAGCGGGTGGTGGAGGGTGATTGGGGAATTGGGTGGTGATGGAGGGTGATTGGGGAATGGGGTGGTGGTGGTGGGTGATTGGGGAATGGGTGGGTGGTGGAGGTGATTGGGAATGTGGTGGTGTGGAGGGTGATTGGGGAATGGGGTAGTGGTGGTTGATTGGCGAACGGGATGGTAGTGGTGGATGATTGGGAAATTGGGTGGTGGAGGAGGGTGATTGGGGAATGGGGTGGTGGTGGAGGGTGACTGGGGAATGGGGTGGTGGTGGAGGGTGATTGGGGAATGGGGTGGTGGAGGTTGATTGGGGAATGGGGTGGTGATGGTGGATGATTGGGGAATGGGGTGGTGGTGGGTGATTGGGGAATGGGGTGGTGGTGGAGGGTGATTGGGGAATGGGGTGGTGGAGGGTAATTGGGGAATGGGGTGGTGGTGGAGGGTGATTTGGGAATGGGGTGGTGGTGGAGGGTGATTGGGGAATGGGGTGGTGGAGGGTGATTGGGGAATGGGGTGTTGGTGGGTGATTGGGGAATGGGGTGGTGGTGGAGGGTGATTGGGGAATGGGGTGATGGTGGAGGGTGATTGAGGAATGGGGTGGTGGTGGAGGGTGATTGGGGAATGGGTTGGTGGTGGAGAGTGATTGGGGAATGGGGTGGAGCTGGACGGTGATTGGGGAATGGTGTGGTGGTGGAGGGTGATTGGGTAATGGGGTGGTGGTGGAGGGTGATTGGGGAATGGGGTGGTGGAGGGTGATTGGGGAATGGGGTGTTGGTGGAGGGTGATTGGGGTATGGGGTGGTGGTGGAGGGGGATGGGGAATGGCGTGGTGGTGGAGGGTGATTGGGGAATGGGGTGGTGGTGGAGGGTGATTGGGGAATGGGGTGGTGGTGGAGTGTGATTGGGGAATGGGGTGGTGGTGGTGGGTGATTGGGTAATGGGGTGGTGGTGGAGGTTGATTGGGGAATGGGGTGGTGGAGGGTGATTTGGGAATGGGGTGGTGATGGAGGGTGATTGGGGAATGGGGTGGTGGTGGAGGGTGATTGGGGAATGGGGTGGTGGTGGAGGGTGATTGGGGACTGGGGTGGTGGTGGTCGGTGATTGGGGAATGGGGTGGTGGTGGAGGGTGATTGGGGAATGGGGTGGTGGTGGAGGGTGATTGGGGAATGGGGTGGTGGTGGAGAGTGATTGGGGAATGGGGTGGAGCTGGACGGTGATTGGGGAATTCGGTGGTGGTGGAGGGTGATTGGGGAATGGGGTGGTGGTGGAGGGTGATTGGGGAATGGGGTGGTGGAGGGTGATTGGGGAATGGGGTGGTGGTGGAGGGGGATGGGGAATGGGGTGGTGGTGGAGGGTGATTCGGGAATGGGGTGGTGGTGGAGGGTGATTGGGGAATGGGGTGGTGGTGGAGTGTGATTGGGGAATGTGGTGGTGGTGTTGGGTGATTGGGTAATGGGATGGTGGTGGAGGGTGATTGGGGATTGGGGTGGTGTAGGGTGATTGGGGAATGGGGTGGTGGTCGAGGGTGATTGGGGAATGGGGTGGTGGTGGAGGGTGATTGGGGAATGGGGTGGTGGTGGAGCATGATTGGGGAATGGGGTGGTGGTGGAGGGTGATTGGGGAATGGGGTGGTGGTGGAGGGTGATTGGGGAATGGGGTGGTGGTGGACGGTGATTGGGGAATGGGGAGGTTGTGGGTGATTGGGGAATGGGGTGGTGGTGGAGGGTGATTGGGGAATGGGGTGGTGGTGGTGGGTGATTGGGGAATAGGGTTGTGGTGGGTGATTGGGGAATGTGGTGGTGGTGGAGGGTGATTGGGGAATGGAGTGGTGGAGGGTGATTGGGGAATGGGGTGGTGGTGGAGGGTGATTGGGGAATGGGGTGGTGGTGGAGGGTGATTGTGGAATGGGGTGTTGGTGGAGGGTGATTGGGGAATGGGGTGGTGATGGAGGGTGATTGGGGAATGGGGTGGTGGTGGAGACTGATTGGGGAATGGGGTGGAGCTGGACGGTGATTGGGGAATGGGGTGGTGGTGGAGGGTGATTGGGGAATGGGGTGGTGGTGGAGGGTGATTGGGGAATGGGGTGGTGGAGGGTGATTGGGGAATGGGGTGGTGGTGGAGGGTGATTGGGGAATGGGGTGGTGGTGGAGGGTGATTGGGGAATGGGGTGTTGGTGGAGGGTGATTGGGGTATGGGGTGGTAGTGGAGGGTGATTGGGGATTGGGGTGGTGGTGGAGAGTGATTGGGGAATGGGGTGGAGCTGGACGATGATTGGGGAATTCGGTGGTGGTGGAGGGTGATTGGGGAATGGTGTGGTGGTGGTGGGTGATTGGGGAATGGGGTTGTGATGGAGGGTGATTGGGGAATGGGGTGGTGGTGGAGGGTGATTGGGGAATGGGGTGGTGATGGAGGGTGATTGGGGAATGGGGTGCTGGTGGAGGGTGATTTGGGAATCGGGTGGTGATGGAGGGAGATTGGGGAATGGGGAGGTGGTGGGTGATTGGGAAATGGGGTTGTGGTGGAGGGTGATTGGGGAATGGGGTGGTGGTGGAGGGTGATTGGGGAATGGGCTGGTGGTGGAGGGTGATTGGGGAATGGGGTGGTGATGGAGGGTAATTGGCAACTGGGGTGTAGGTGGAGGGTTATTGGGGAATGGGGTGTTCGTGGAGGGTGATTGTGGAATGGGTTGGTGATGGAGGGTGATTGGGGAATGGGGAAGCGGTGGTGGAGGGTGATTGGGGAATTGGGTGGTGATGGAGGGTGATTGGGGAATGGGGTGATGGTGGAGGGTGATTGAGGAATGGGGTGGAGGTGGACGGTGATTGGGGAATGGGGTGGTGGTGGAGAGTGATTGGGGAATGGTGTGGTGGTGGAGGGTGATTGGGGAATGGGGTGGTGGTGGAGGGTGATTGGGGAATGGGGTGTTGGTGGAGGGTGATTTGGGAATGGGGTAGTGGTGGAGGGTGATTGGGGAATGGGGTGGTGTTGGAGAGTGATTGGGGAATGGGGTGGAGCTGGACCATGATTGGGGAATGGGGTGGTGGTGGAGGGTGATTGGGGAATGGGGTGGTGGGGGAGGGTGATTGGGGAATGGGGTGTTGGAGGTTGATTGGGGAAAGGGGTGGTGGTGGAGGGTGATTGGGGAATGGGGTGGTGGTGGAGGGTGATGTGGAATGGGGTTGTGGTGGAGGGTGATTGGGGAATGGGGTGGAGGTGGACGGTGATTGGGGAATGGGGTGGTGGTGGAGGGTGATTGGGGAATGGGGTCGTGGTGGAGGGTGATTGTGGAATGTGGTGTTGGTGGAGGGTGATTGGGGAATGAGGTGGTGGTGGAGGGTGATTGGGGAATGGGGTGGTGGTGGAGAGTGATTGGGGAATGGGGTGGAGCTGGACGGTGATTGGGGAATGGGGTGGTGGTGGAGGGTGATTGGGGAATGGGGTGGTGGTGGAGGGTGATTGGGGAATGGGGTGGTGGAGGGTGATCAGGAAATGGGGTGGTGGTGGAAGTTGATTGGGGAATGGGGTGTTGGTGGGTGATTGGGGAATGGGGTGGTGGTGGAGGGTGATTGGGGAATGGGGTGATGGTGGAGGGTGATTGAGGAATGGGGTGGTGGGTGGAGGGTGATTGGGGAATGGGTTGGTGGTGGAGAGTGATTGGGGAATTGGGTGGAGCTGGACGGTGATTGGGGAATGGGGTGGTGGTGGAGGGTGATTGGGTAATGGGGTGGTGGTGGAGGGTGATTGGGGAATGGGGTGGTGGAGGGTGATTGGGGAATGGGGTGTTGGTGGAGGGTGATTGGGGTATGGGGTGGTGGTGGAGGGTGATGGGGAATGGCGTGGTGGTGGAGGGTGATTGGGGAATGGGGTGGTGGTGGAGGGTGATTGGGGAATGGGGTGGTGGTGGAGTGTGATTGGGGAATGGGGTGGTGGTGGTGGGTGATTGGGTAATGGGGTGGTGGTGGAGGGTGATTGGGGAATGGGGTGGTGGAGGGTGATTTGGGAATGGGGTGGTGATGGAGGGTGATTGGGGAATGGGGTGGTGGTGGAGGGTGATTGGGGAATGGGGTGGTGGTGGAGGGTGATTGGGGACTGGGGTGGTGGTGGTCGGTGATTGGGGAATGGGGTGGTGGTGGAGGGTGATTGGGGAATGGGGTGGTGGTGGAGGGTGATTGGGGAATGGGGTGGTGGTGGAGAGTGATTGGGGAATGGGGTGGAGCTGGACGGTGATTGGGGAATTCGGTGGTGGTGGAGGGTGATTGGGGAATGGGGTGGTGGTGGAGGGTGATTGGGGAATGGGGTGGTGGAGGGTGATTGGGGAATGGGGTGGTGGTGGAGGGGGATGGGGAATGGGTTGGTGGTGGAGGGTGATTCGGGAATGATGGGTTGGTGGTGGAGGGTGATTCGGGAATGGGGTGGTGGTGGAGGGTGATTGGGGAATGGGGTGGTGGTGGAGTGTGATTGGGGAATGTGGTGGTGGTGTTGGGTGATTGGGTAATGGGATGGTGGTGGAGGGTGATTGGGGATTGGGGTGGTGTAGGGTGATTGGGGAATGGGGTGGTGGTCGAGGGTGATTGGGGAATGGGGTGGTGGTGGAGGGTGATTGGGGAATGGGGTGGTGGTGGAGCATGATTGGGGAATGGGGTGGTGGTGGAGGGTGATTGGGGAATGGGGTGGTGGTGGAGGGTGATTGGGGAATGGGGTGGTGGTGGACGGTGATTGGGGAATGGGGAGGTTGTGGGTGATTGGGGAATGGGGTGGTGGTGGAGGGTGATTGGGGAATGGGGTGGTGGTGGTGGGTGATTGGGGAATGGGGTTGTGGTGGGTGATTGGGGAATGTGGTGGTGGTGGAGGGTGATTGGGGAATGGAGTGGTGGAGGGTGATTGGGGAATGGGGTGGTGGTGGAGGGTGATTGTGGAATGGGGTGGTGGTGGAGGGTGATTGGGGAATGGGGTGGTGGTGGAGGGTGATTGTGGAATGGGGGTGTTGGTGGAGGGCGATTGGGGAATGGGGTGGTGGTGGAGGGTGATTGGGGAATGGGGTGGTGGTGGAGAGTGATTGGGGAATGGGGTGGAGCTGGACTGTGATTGGGGAATGGGGTGGTGGTGGAGGGTGATTGGGGAATGGGGTGGTGGTGGAGGGTGATTGGGGAATGGGGTGGTGGAGGGTGATTGGGGAATGGGGTGGTGGTGGAGGGTGATTGGGGAATGGGGTGGTGGTGGAGGGTGATTGGGGAATGGGGTGTTGGTGGAGGGTGATTGGGGAATGGGGTGGTAGTGGAGGGTGATTGGGGATTGGGGTGGTGGTGGAGAGTGATTGGGGAATTCGGGGGTGGTGGAGGGTGATTGGGGAATGGGGTGGTGGTGGTGGGTGATTGGGGAATGGGGTTGTGATGGAGGGTGATTGGGGAATGGGGTGGTGGTGGTGTGTGATTGGGGAATGGGGTGGTGATGGAGGGTGATTGGGGAATGGGGTGCTGGTGGAGGGTGATTGGGGAATGGCGTGGTGATGGAGGGTGATTGGGGAATGGGGAGGTGGTGGGTGATTGGGAAATGGGGTGGTCGTGGAGGGTGATTGGGGAATGGGCTGGTGGTGGAGGGTGACTGGGGAATGGGGTGGTGATGGAGGGTAATTGGCAACTGGGGTGTAGGTGGAGGGTGATTGGGGAATGGGGTGGTGGTGGAGGGTGATTGTGTAATGGGGTAGTGGTGGGTGATTGGGGAACGGGATGGAAGTGGTGGATGATTGGGAAATTGGGTGGTGGAGGAGGGTGATTGGGGAATGGGGTGGTGGTGGAGGGTGATTGGGGAATGGGGTGGTGGTGGAGGGTGATTGGGAATGTGTTGGTGGTGGAGGGTGATTGGGGAATGGGGTGGTGGAGGTTGATTGGGGAATGGGGTAGTGATGGGTGATTGGGGAATGGGGTGGTGGTGGGTGATTGGGGGATGGGGTGGTGGTGGAGGGTGATTGGGGAATGGGGTGGTGGAGGGTGATTGGGGAATGGGGTGGTGGAGGGTGATTGGGGAATGGGGTGGTGGTGGAGGGTGATTTGGGAATGGGGTGGTGGTGGAGGGTGATTGGGGAATGGGGTGGTGGAGGGTGATTGGGGAATGGGGTGTTGGTGGGTGATTGGGGAATGGGGTGGTGGTGGAGGGTGATTGGGGAATGGGGTGATGGTGGAGGGTGATTGAGGACTGGGGTGGAGGTGGACGGTGATTGGGGAATGGGGTGGTGGTGGAGGGTGATTGGGGAATGGGGGGTTGGTGGAGGGTGATGGGGAATGGGGTGGTGGTGGAGGGTGATTGGTGAATGGGGTGGTGGTGGAGGTTGATGGGGAATGGCGTGGTGGTGGAGGGTGATTGGGGAATGGGGTGGTGGTGGAGGGTGATTGGGGAATGGGGTGGTGGTGGAGTGTGATTGGGAAATGGGGCGGTGCTGAAGGGTAATTGGCAACTGGGGTGTAGGTGGAGGGTGATTGGGGAATGGGGTGGTGGTGGAGGGTGATTGTGGAATGGGTTGGTGATGGAGGGTGATTGGGGAATGCGGAAGTGGTGGTGGAGGGTGATTGGGGAATTGGGTGGTGATGGAGGGTGATTGGGGAATGGGGTGGTGGTGGTGGGTGATTGGGGAATGGGGTGTAGGTGGAGGGTGATTGGGGAATGGGGTTGTGGTGGAGGGTGATTGGGGAATGGGGGTGGTGGTGGAGGGTGATTGGGGAATGGCGTGGTGGTGGAGGGTGAGTGGGGAATGGGGTGTAGGTCGAGGGTGATAGGGGAATGGGGTGGTAGTGGAGGGTGATTGGGGAATGGGGTGGTGGTGGAGAGTGATTGGGGATTGGGGTGGAGCTGGACGGTGATTGGGGAATTCGGTGGTGGTGGAGGGTGATTGGGGAATGGGGTGGTGGTGGAGGGTGATTGGGGAATGGGATGGTGGAGGGTGATTGGGGAATGGGGTGGTGGTGGAGGGGGATGGGGAATGGGGTGGTGGTGGAGGGTGATTCGGGAATGGGGTGGTGGTGGAGGGTGATTGGGGAATGGGGTGGTGGTGGAGTGTGATTGGGGAATGTGGTGGTGGAGGGTGATTGGGGAATGGGGTGGTGGTGGAGGGTAATTGGCAACTGGGGTGTTGGTGGAGGGTGATTGGGGAATGGGGTGGTGGTGTAGGGTGATTGTGGAGTGGTTTGGTGATGGAGGGTGATTGGGGAATGGGGAAGCGGTGGTGGAGGGTGATTGGGGAATTGGGTGGTGATGGAGGGTGATTGGGGAATGGGGTGGTGGTGGTGGGTGATTGGGGAATGGGGTGGTGGTGGAGGGTGATTGGGAATGTGGTGGTGGTGGAGGGTGATTGGGGAATGGGGTAGTGGTGGTTGATTGGCGAACGGGATGGTAGTGGTGGATGATTGGGAAATTGGGTGGTGGAGGAGGGTGATTGGGGAATGGGGTGGTGGTGGAGGGTGACTGGGGAATGGGGTGGTGGTGGAGGGTGATTGGGGAATGGGGTGGTGGAGGTTGATTGGGGAATGGGGTGGTGATGGTGGATGATTGGGGAATGGGGTGGTGGTGGGTGATTGGGGAATGGGGTGGTGGTGGAGGGTGATTGGGGAATGGGGTGGTGGAGGGTAATTGGGGAATGGGGTGGTGGTGGAGGGTGATTTGGGAATGGGGTGGTGGTGGAGGGTGATTGGGGAATGGGTGGTGGAGGGTGATTGGGGAATGGGGTGTTGGTGGGTGATTGGGGAATGGGGTGGTGGTGGAGGGTGATTGGGGAATGGGGTGATGGTGGAGGGTGATTGAGGAATGGGGTGGTGGTGGAGGGTGATTGGGGAATGGGTTGGTGGTGGAGAGTGATTGGGGAATGGGGTGGAGCTGGACGGTGATTGGGGAATGGTGTGGTGGTGGAGGGTGATTGGGTAATGGGGTGGTGGTGGAGGGTGATTGGGGAATGGGGTGGTGGAGGGTGATTGGGGAATGGGGTGTTGGTGGAGGGTGATTGGGGTATGGGGTGGTGGTGGAGGGGGATGGGGAATGGCGTGGTGGTGGAGGGTGATTGGGGAATGGGGTGGTGGTGGAGGGTGATTGGGGAATGGGGTGGTGTGGAGTGTGATTGGGGAATGGGGTGGTGGTGGTGGGTGATTGGGTAATGGGGTGGTGGTGGAGGGTGATTGCTGAATGGGTGGTGGAGGGTGATTTGGGAATGGGGTGGTGATGGAGGGTGATTGGGGAATGGGGTGGTGGTGGAGGGTGATTGGGGAATGGGGTGGTGGTGGAGGGTGATTGGGGACTGGGGTGGTGGTGGTCGGTGATTGGGGAATGGGGTGGTGGTGGAGGTGATTGGGGAATGGGGTTGGTGGTGGAGGGTGATTGGGGAATGGGTGGTGGTGGAGAGTGATTGGGGAATGGGGTGGAGCTGGACGGTGATTGGGGAATTCGGTGGTGGTGGAGGGTGATTGGGGAATGGGTTGGTGGTGGAGGGTGATTGGGGAATGGGGTGGTGGAGGGTGATTGGGAAATGGGGTGGTGGTGGAGGGGGATGGGGAATGGGGTGGTGGTGGAGGGTGAATCGGGAATGGGGTGGTGGTGGAGGGTGATTGGGGGAATGGGGTGGTGGTGGAGTGTGATTGGGAATGTGGTGGTGGTGTTGGTGATTGGGTAATGGGATGGTGGTGGAGGGTGATTGGGGATTGGGTGTTGTAGGGTGATTGGGGAATGGGGTGGTGGTGGAGGGTGATTGGGGAATGGGCTGGTGGTGGAGGGTGATTGGGGAATGGGGTGGTGATGAGGGTAATTGGCAACTGGGGTGTAGGTGAGGGTTATTGGGGAATGGGGTGTTCGTGGAGGGTGATTGTGGAATGGGTTGGTGATGGAGGGTGATTGGGGAATGGGGAAGCGGTGGTGGAGGGTGATTGGGGAATTGGGTGGTGATGGAGGGTGATTGGGGAATGGGGTGATGGTGGAGGGTGATTGAGGAATGGGGTGGAGGTGGACGGTGATTGGGGAATGGGGTGGTGGTGGAGAGTGATTGGGGAATGGTGTGGTGGTGGAGGGTGATTGGGGAATGGGTGTGTGGTGGAGGGTGATTGGGGAATGGGGTGTTGGTGGAGGGTGATTTGGGAATGGGGTAGAGGTGGAGGGTGATTGGGGAATGGGGTGGTGTTGGAGAGTGATTGGGGAATGGGTGGAGCTGGACCATGATTGGGGAATGGGGTGGTGGTGGAGGTGATTGGGGAATGGGGTGGTGGGGAGGGTGATTGGGGAATGGGGTGTTGGAGGGTGATTGGGGAAAGGGGTGGTGGTGGAGGGTGATTGGGGAATGGGGTGGTGGTGGAGGGTGATGTGGAATGGGGTTGTGGTGGAGGGTGATTGGGGAATGGGGTGGAGGTGGACGGTGATTGGGGAATGGGGTGGTGGTGGAGGGTGATTGGGGAATGGGGTCGTGGTGGAGGGTGATTGTGGAATGTGGTGTTGGTGGAGGGTGATTGGGGAATGGGGTGGTGGTGGAGGGTGATTGGGGAATGGGGTGGTGGTGGAGAGTGATTGGGGAATGGGGTGGAGCTGGACGGTGATTGGGGAATGGGGTGGTGGTGGAGGGTGATTGGGGAATGGGGTGGTGGTGGAGGGTGATTGGGGAATGGGGTGGTGGAGGGTGATCAGGAAATGGGGTGGTGGTGGAAGGTGATTGGGGAATGGGGTGTTGGTGGGGTGATTGGGGAATGGGGTGGTGGTGGAGGGTGATTGGGGAATGGGGTGATGGTGGAGGGTGATTGAGGAATGGGGTGTGGTGGAGGGTGATTGGGGAATGGGTTGGGGTGGAGAGTGATTGGGGAATTGGGTGGAGCTGGACGGTGATTGGGGAATGGGGTGGTGGTGGAGGGTGATTGGGTAATGGGGTGGTGGTGGAGGGTGATTGGGGAATGGGGTGGTGGAGGGTGATTGGGGAATGGGGTGTTGGTGGAGGGTGATTGGGGTATGGGGTGGTGGTGGAGGTGATGGGGAATGGCGTGGTGGTGGAGGGTGATTGGGGAATGGGGTGGTGGTGGAGGGTGATTGGGGAATGGGGTGGTGGTGGAGTGTGATTGGGGAATGGGGTGGTGGTGGTGGGTGATTGGGTAATGGGGTGGTGGTGGAGGGTGATTGGGGAATGGGGTGGTGGAGGGTGATTTGGGAATGGGGTGGTGATGGAGGGTGATTGGGGAATGGGGTGGTGGTGGAGGGTGATTGGGGAATGGGGTGGTGGTGGAGGGTGATTGGGGACTGGGGTGGTGGTGGTCGGTGATTGGGGAATGGGGTGGTGGTGGAGGGTGATTGGGGAATGGGGTGGTGGTGGAGGGTGATTGGGGAATGGGGTGGTGGTGGAGAGTGATTGGGGAATGGGGTGGAGCTGGACGGTGATTGGGGAATTCGGTGGTGGTGGAGGGTGATTGGGGAATGGGGTGGTGGTGGAGGGTGATTGGGGAATGGGGTGGTGGAGGGTGATTGGGGAATGGGGTGGTGTGGAGGGGGATGGGGAATGGGGTGGTGGTGGAGGGTGATTCGGGAATGGGGTGGTGGTGGAGGGTGATTGGGGAATGGGGTGGTGGTGGAGTGTGATTGGGGAATGTGGTGGTGGTGTTGGGTGATTGGGTAATGGGATGGTGGTGGAGGGTGATTGGGATTGGGGTGGTGTAGGGTGATTGGGGAATGGGGTGGTGGTCGAGGGTGATTGGGGAATGGGGTGGTGGTGGAGGGTGATTGGGGAATGGGGTGGTGGTGGAGCATGATTGGGGAATGGGGTGGTGGTGGAGGGTGATTGGGGAATGGGGTGTGGTGGAGGGTGATTGGGGACTGGGGTGGTGGTGGACGGTGATTGGGGAATGGGGAGGTTGTGGGTGATTGGGGAATGGGGTGGTGGTGGAGGGTGATTGGGAATGGGGGTGGTGGTGGTGGGTGATTGGGGAATAGGGTTGTGGTGGGTGATTGGGGAATGTGGTGGTGGTGGAGGGTGATTGGGGAATGGAGTGGTGGAGGGTGATTGGGGAATGGGGTGGTGGTGGAGGGTGATTGGGGAATGGGGTGGTGGTGGAGGGTGATTGTGGAATGGGGTGTTGGTGGAGGGTGATTGGGGAATGGGGTGGTGATGGAGGGTGATTGGGGAATGGGGTGGTGGTGGAGACTGATTGGGGAATGGGGTGGAGCTGGACGGTGATTGGGGAATGGGGTGGTGGTGGAGGGTGATTGGGGAATGGGGTGGTGGTGGAGGGTGATTGGGGAATGGGGTGGTGGAGGGTGATTGGGGAATGGGGTGGTGGTGGAGGGTGATTGGGGAATGGGGTGGTGGTGGAGGGTGATTGGGGAATGGGGTGTTGGTGGAGGGTGATTGGGGTATGGGGTGGTAGTGGAGGGTGATTGGGGATTGGGGTGGTGGTGGAGAGTGATTGGGGAATGGGGTGGAGCTGGACGATGATTGGGGAATTCGGTGGTGGTGGAGGGTGATTGGGGAATGGTGTGGTGGTGGTGGGTGATTGGGGAATGGGGTTGTGATGGAGGGTGATTGGGGAATGGGGTGGTGGTGGAGGGTGATTGGGGAATGGGGTGGTGATGGAGGGTGATGGGGAATGGGGTGCTGGTGGAGGGTGATTTGGGAATCGGGTGGTGATGGAGGGAGATTGGGGAATGGGGAGGTGGTGGGTGATTGGGAAATGGGGTTGTGGTGGAGGGTGATTGGGGAATGGGTGGTGGTGGAGGGTGATTGGGGAATGGGCTGGTGGTGGAGGGTGATTGGGGGAATGGGGTGGTGATGGAGGGTAATTGGCAACTGGGGTGTAGGTGGAGGGTTATTGGGGAATGGGGTGTTCGTGGAGGGTGATTGTGGAATGGGTTGGTGATGGAGGGTGATTGGGGAATGGGGAAGCGGTGGTGGAGGGTGATTGGGGAATTGGGTGGTGATGGAGGGTGATTGGGGAATGGGGGTGATGGTGGAGGGTGATTGAGGAATGGGGTGGAGGTGGACGGTGATTGGGGAATGGGGGTGGTGGTGGAGAGTGATTGGGGAATGGTGTGGTGGTGGAGGGTGATTGGGGAATGGGGTGGTGGTGGAGGGTGATTGGGGAATGGGGTGTTGGTGGAGGGTGATTTGGGAATGGGGTAGTGGTGGAGGGTGATTGGGGAATGGGGTGGGTGTTGGAGAGTGATTGGGAATGGGGTGGAGCTGGACCATGATTGGGGAATGGGGTGGTGGTGGAGGGTGATTGGGGAATGGGGTGGTGGGGGAGGGTGATTGGGGGAATGGGGTGTTGGAGGGGTGATTGGGGAAAGGGGTGGTGGGTGGAGGGTGATTGGGGAATGGGGTGGTGGTGGAGGGTGATGTGGAATGGGGTTGTGGTGGAGGGTGATTGGGGAATGGGGTGGAGGTGGACGGTGATTGGGGAATGGGGTGGTGGTGGAGGGTGATTGGGGAATGGGGTCGTGGGGGAGGGTGATTGTGGAATGTGGTGTTGGTGGAGGGTGATTGGGGAATGGGGTGGTGGTGGAGGGTGATTGGGGAATGGGGTGGTGGTGGAGAGTGATTGGGGAATGGGGTGGAGCTGGACGGTGATTGGGGAATGGGGTGGTGGTGGAGGGTGATTGGGGAATGGGGTGGTGGTGGAGGGTGATTGGGGAATGGGGTGGTGGAGGGTGATCAGGAAATGGGGTGGTGGTGGAAGGTGATTGGGGAATGGGGTGGTGGTGGAGGTTGATGGGGAATGCGTAGTGGTGGAGGGTGATTGGGGAATGGGGTGGTGGTGGAGGGTGATTGGGGAATGGGGTGGTGGTGGAGTGTGATTGGGTAATGGGGTGGTGGTGGAGGGTGATAGGGGAATGGGGGTGGTGGATGGTGATTGGGGAATGGGGTGGTGGTGGAGGGTGATTGGGGAATGGGGTGGTGGTGGATGGTGATTGGGGAATGGGGTGGTGGTGGAGCATGATTGGGGAATGGGGTGGTGGTGGAGGGTGATTGGGGAATGGGGTGGTGGTGGAGGGTGATTGGGGAATGGGGTGGTGGTGGGAGATTGGGGAATGGGGTGGTGGTGGAGGGTGATTGGGGAATGGCGTGGTGGTGGAGGGTGATTGGGGAATGGGGTGTAGGTGGAGGGTGATTGGGGAATGGGTTGGTAGTGGAGGGTGATTGGGGAATGGGGTGGTGGTGGAGAGTGATTGGGGAATGGGGTGGAGCTGGACGGTGATTGGGGAATTCGGTGGTGGTGGAGGGTGATTGGGGAATGGGGTGGTGTTGGAGGGTGATTGGGGAATGGGATGGTGGAGGGTTATTGGGGAATGGGGTGGTGGTGGAGGGGGATGGGGAATGGGGTGGTGGTTGAGGGTGATTCGGGAATGGGGTGGTGGTGGAGGGTGATTGGGGAATGGGGGTGGTGGTGGAGTGTGATTGGGGAATGTGGTGGTGGTGGTGGGTGATTGGGTAATGGGATGGTGGTGGAGGGTGATTTCGGATTGGGGTGGTGTAGGGTGATTGGGGAATGGGGTGGTGGTGGTGGTTGATTGGGGAATGGGGTGGTGGTCGAGGGTGATTGGGGAATGGGGTGGTGGTGGAGGGTGATTGGGGAATAGGGTGGTGGTGGAGCATGATTGGGGAATGGGGTGGTCATGGAGGGTGATTGGGGAATGGGGTGGTGGTGGAGGGTGATTGGGGAATGGGGTGGTGGTGGAGGGTGATTGGGGAATGGGGTTGTGGTGGGTGATTGGGGAATGTGGTGGTGTTGGAGGGTGATTGGGGAATGGGGTGGTGTTGGAGGGTGATTGGGGAATGGGGTGGTTGTGGGTGATTGGGGAATGGGGTGGTGGTGGAGGGTGATTGGGGAATGGGGTGGTGGTGGTGGGTGATTGGGGAATGGGGTTGTGTTGGGTGATTGGGGAATGTGGTGCTGGTGGAGGGTGATTGGGGAATGGGGTGGTGATGGAGGGTGATTGGGGAATGGGGTGCTGGTGGAGGGTGATTGGGGAATGGGGTGGTGATGGAGGGTGATTGGGGAATGGGGAGGTGGTGGGTGATTGGGAAATGGGGAGGTCGTGGAGGGTGATTGGGGAATGGGGTGGTGGTGGAGGGTGATTGGGGAATGGGCTGGTGGTTGAGGGTGATTGGGGAATGGGGTGGTGATGGAGGGTAATTGGCAACTGGGGTGTAGGTGCAGGGTGATTGGGGAATGGGGTGGTGGTGGAGGGTGATTGTGGAATGGGTTGGTGATGGAGGGTGATTGGGGAATGGGGAAGCGGTGGTGGAGGGTGATTGGGGAATTGGGTGGTGATGGAGGGTGATTGGGGAATGGGGTTGTGGTGGGTGATTGGGGAATGTGGTGGTGTTGGAGGGTGATTGGGGAATGGGGTGGTGGAGGGTGATTGGGGAATGGGGTGGTGGTGGAGGGTGATTGGGGAATGGGGTGGTGGTGGAGGGTGATTGGGGAATGGGAAGATAGTGGAGGGTGTTTGGGGAATGGGGTGGTGGTGGAGGGTGATTGGGGAATGGGGTGGTGGAGGATGATTGGGGAATGGGGTGGTGGTGGAGTGTGATTGGGGAATGTGGTGGTGGTGTTGGGTGATTGGGTAATGGGATGGTGGTGGAGGGTGATTGGGGATTGGGGTGGTGTAGGGTGATTGGGGAATGGGATGATGGTCGAGGGTGATTGGGGAATGGGGTGGTGGTGGAGGGTGATATGGAATGGGGTTGTGGTGGAGGGTGATTGGGGAATGGGGTGGAGGTGGACGTTGATTGGGGAATGGGGTGGTGGTGGAGGGTGATTGGGGAATGGGGTCGTGGTGGAGTGTGATTGGGGAATGTGGTGGTGGTGTTGGGTGATTGGGTAATGGGATGGTGGTGGAGGGTGATTGGGGATTGGGGTGGTGTAGGGTGATTGGGGAATGGGATGATGGTCGAGGGTGATTGGGGAATGGGGTGGTGGTGGAGGGTGATTGGGGAATGGGGTGGTGGTGGAGCATGATTGGGGAATGGGGTGGTGGTGGAGGGTGATTGGGGAATGGGGTGGTGGTGGAGGGTGTTTGGGGAATGGGGTGGTGGTGGAGGGTGATTGGGGAATGGGGTGGTTGTGGGTGATGGGGAATGGGGTGGTGGTGGAGGGTGATTGGGGAATGGGGTGGTGGTGGTGGGTGATTGGGGAATGGGGTTGTGGTGGGTGATTGGGGAATGTGGTGGTGGTGGAGGGTGATTGGGGAATGGAGTGGTGGAGGGTGATTGGGGAATGGGGTGGTGGTGGAGGGTGATTGTGGAATGGGGTGGTGGTGGAGGGTGAATGGGGAATGGGGTGGTGGTGGAGGGTGATTGTGGAATGGAGTGTTGGTGGAGGGCGATAGGGGAATGGGGTGGTGGTGGAGGGTGATTGGGGAATGGGGTGGTGGTGGAGAGTGATTGGGGAATGGGGTGGAGCTGGACTGTGATTGGGGAATGGGGTGGTGGTGGAGGGTGATTGGGGAATGGGGTGGTGGTGGAGGGTGATTGGGGAATGGGGTGATGGAGGGTGATTGGGGAATGGGGTGGTGGTGGAGGGTGATTGGGGAATGGGGTGGTGGTGGAGGGTGATTGGGGAATGGGGTGTTGGTGGAGGGTGATTGGGGAATGGGGTGGTAGTGGAGGGTGATTGGGGATTGGGGTGGAGGTGGAGAGTGATTGGGGAATGGGGTGGAGCTGGACGGTGATTGGGGAATTCGGGGGTGGTGGAGGGTGATTGGGGAATGGGGTGGTGGTGGTGGGTGATTGGGGAATGGGGTTGTGATGGAGGGTGATTGGGGAATGGGGTGGTGGTGCAGGGTGATTGGGGAATGGGGTGGTGATGGAGGGTGATTGGGGAATGGGGTGCTGGTGGAGGGTGATTGGGGAATTGCGTGGTGATGGAGGGTGATTGGGGAATGGGGAGGTGGTGGGTGATTGGGAAATGGGGTGGTCGTGGAGGGTGATTGGGGAATGGGGTGGTGGTGGAGGGTGATTGGGGAATGGGCTGGTGGTGGAGGGTGACTGGGGAATGGGGTGGTGATGGAGGGTAATTGGCAACTGGGGTGTAGGTGGAGGGTGATTGGGGAATGGGGTGGTGGTGGAGGGTGATTGTGTAATGGGGTAGTGGTGGGTGATTGGGGAACGGGATGGAAGTGGTGGATGATTGGGAAATTGGGTGGTGGAGGAGGGTGATTGGGGAATGGGGTGGTGGTGGAGGGTGATTGGGGAATGGGGTGGTGGTGGAGGGTGATTGGGAATGTGTTGGTGGTGGAGTGTGATTGGGGAATGGGGCGGTGGAGGTTGATTGGGGAATGGGGTGGTGATGGGTGATTGGGGAATGGGGTTGTGGTGGGTTATTGGGGGATGGGGTGGTGGTGGAGGGTGATTGGGGAATGGGGTGGTGGTGGAGGGTGATTTGGGAATGGGGTGGTGGTGGAGGGTGATTGGGGAATGGGGTGGTGGAGGGTGATTGGGGAATGGGGTGTTGGTGGGTGATTGGGGAATGGGGTGGTGGTGGAGGGTGATTGGGGAATGGGGTGATGGTGGAGGGTGATTGAGGACTGGGGTGGAGGTGGACGGTGATTGGGGAATGGGGTGGTGGTGGAGGGTGATTGGGGAATGGGGGGTTGGTGGAGGGTGATTGGGGAATGGGGTGGTGGTGGAGGGTGATTGGGGAATGGGGTGGTGGTGGAGGTTGATGGGGAATGGCGTGGTGGTGGAGGGTGATTGGGGAATGGGGTGGTGGTGGAGGGTGATTGGGGAATGGGGTGGTGGTGGAGTGTGATTGGGGAATGGGGCGGTGATGGAGGGTAATTGGCAACTGGGGTGTAGGTGGAGGGTGATTGGGGAATGGGGTGGTGGTGGAGGGTGATTGTGGAATGGGTTGGTGATGGAGGGTGATTGGGGAATGGGGAAGCGGTGGTGGAGGGTGATTGGGGAATTGGGTGGTGATGGAGGGTGATTGGGGAATGGGGTGGTGGTGGTGGTTGATTGGGGAATGGGGTGTAGGTGGAGGGTGATTGGGGAATGGGGTTGTGGTGGAGGGTGATTGGGGAATGGGGTGGTGGTGGAGGGTGATTGGGGAATGGCGTGGTGGTGGAGGATGATTGGGGAATGAGGTGTAGGTCGAGGGTGATTGGGGAATGGGGTGGTAGTGGAGGGTGATTGGGGAATGGGGTGGTGGTGGAGAGTGATTGGGGAATGGGGTGGAGCTGGACGGTGATTGGGGAATTCGGTGGTGGTGGAGGGTGATTGGGGAATGGGGTGGTGGTGGAGGGTGATTGGGGAATGGGATGGTGGAGGGTGATTGGGGAATGGGGTGGTGGTGGAGGGGGATGGGGAATGGGGTGGTGGTGGAGGGTGATTCGGGAATGGGGTGGTGGTGGAGGGTGATTGGGGAATGGGGTGGTGGTGGAGTGTGATTGGGGAATGTGGTGGTGGTGGGTGATTGGGTAATGGGATGGTGGTGGAGGGTGTTTGCGGATTGGGGTGGTGTAGGGTGATTGGGGAATGGGGTGGTGGTGGTGAGTGATTGGGGAATGGGGTGGTGGTCGAGGGTGATTGTGGAATGGGGTGGTGGTGGAGGGTGATTGGGGAATAGGGTGGTGGTGGAGCATGATTGGGGAATGGGGTGGTCATGGAGGGTGATTGGGGAATGGGGTGGTGGTGGAGGGTGATTGGGGAATGGGGTGGTGGTGGATGGTGATTGGGGAATGGGGTGGTGGTGGAGCATGATTGGGGAATGGGGTGGTGGTGGAGGGTGATTGGGGAATGGGGTGGTGGTGGAGGGTGATTGGGGAATGGGTTGGTGGTGGGAGATTGGGGAATGGGGTGGTGGTGGAGGGTGATTGGGGAATGGCGTGGTGGTGGAGGGTGATTGGGGAATGGGGTGTAGGTGGAGGGTGATTGGGGAATGGGTTGGTAGTGGAGGGTGATTGGGGAATGGGGTGGTGGTGGAGAGTGATTGGGGAATGGGGTGGAGCTGGACGGTGATTGGGGAATTCGGTGGTGGTGGAGGGTGATTGGGGAATGGGGTGGTGTTGGAGGGTGATTGGGGAATGGGATGGTGGAGGGTTATTGGGGAATGGGGTGGTGGTGGAGGGGGATGGGGAATGGGGTGGTGGTTGAGGGTGATTCGGGAATGGGGTGGTGGTGGAGACTGATTGGGGAATGGGGTGGAGCTGGACGGTGATTGGGGAATGGGGTGGTGGTGGAGGGTGATTGGGGAATGGGGTGGTGGTGGAGGGTGATTGGGGAATGGGGTGGTGGAGGGTGATTGGGGAATGGGGTGGTGGTGGAGGGTGATTGGGGAATGGGGTGGTGGTGGAGGGTGATTGGGGAATGGGGTGTTGGTGGAGGGTGATTGGGGAATGGGGTGGTAGTGGAGGGTGATTGGGGATTGGGGTGGTGGTGGAGAGTGATTGGGGAATGGGGTGGAGCTGGACGATGATTGGGGAATTCGGTGGTGGTGTAGGGTGATTGGGGAATGGTGTGGTGGTGGTGGGTGATTGGGGAATGGGGTTGTGATGGAGGGTGATTGGGGAATGGGGTGGTGGTGGAGGGTGATTGGGGAATGGGGTGGTGATGGAGGGTAATTGGGGAATGGGGTGCTGGTGGAGGGTGATTGGGGAATCGGGTGGTGATGGAGGGAGATTGGGGAATGGGGAGGTGGTGGGTGATTGGGAAATGGGGTTGTGGTGGAGGGTGATTGGGGAATGGGGTGGTGGTGGAGGGTGATTGGGGAATGGGCTGGTGGTGGAGGGTGATTGGGGAATGGGGTGGTGATGGAGGGTAATTGGCAACTGGGGTGTAGGTGGAGGGTGATTGGGGAATGGGGTGTTCGTGGAGGGTGATTGTGGAATGGGTTGGTGATGGAGGGTGATTGGGGAATGGGGAAGCGGTGGTGGAGGGTGATTGGGGAATTGGGTGGTGATGGAGGGTGATTGGGGAATGGGGTGATGGTGGAGGGTGATTGAGGAATGGGGTGGAGTTGGACGGTGATTGGGGAATGGGGTGGTGGTGGAGAGTGATTGGGGAATGGTGTGGTGGTGGAGGGTGATTGGGGAATGGGGTGGTGGTGGAGGGTGATTGGGGAATGGGGTGTTGGTGGAGGGTGATTTGGGAATGGGGTAGTGGTGGAGGGTGATTGGGGAATGGGTTGGTGTTGGAGAGTGATTGGGGAATGGGGTGGAGCTGGACCATGATTGGGGAATGGGGTGGTGGTGGAGGGTGATTGGGGAATGGGGTGGTGGTGGAGTGTGATTGGGGTTGTGGTGGTGGTGGTGGGTGATTGGGTAATGGGATGGTGGTGGAGGGTGATTGCGGATTGGGGTGGTGTAGGGTGATTGGGGAATGGGGTGGTAGTGGTGGTTGATTGGGGAATGGGGTGGTGGTCGAGGGTGATTGGGGAATGGGGTGGTGGTGGAGGGTGATTGGGGAATAGGGTGGTGGTGGAGCATGATTGGGGAATGGGGTGGTCATGGAGGGTGATTGGGGAATGGGGTGGTGGTGGAGGGTGATTGGGGAATGGGGTGGTGGTGGAGGGTGATTGGGGAATGGGGTGGTTGTGGGTGATTGGGGAATGGGGTGGTGGTGGAGGGTGATTGGGGAATGGGGTGGTGGTGGTGGGTGATTGGTGAATGGGGTTGTGGTGGGTGATTGGGGAATGTGGTGGTGTTGGAGGGTGATTGGGGAATGGGGTGGTGGAGGGTGATTGGGGAATGGGGTGGTGGTGGAGGGTGATTGGGGAATGGGGTGGTGGTGGAGGGTGATTGGGGAATGGGAAGATAGTGGAGGGTGATTGGGGAATGGGGTGGTGGTGGAGGGTGATTGGGGAATGGGGTGGTGGAGGATGATTGGGGAATGGGGTGGTGGTGGAGTGTTATTGGGTAATGTGGTGGTGGTGTTGGGTGATTGGGTAATGGGGTGGTGGTGGTGGGTGATTGGGGAATGGGGTGATGGTCGAGGGTGATTGGGGAATGGGGTGGTGGTGGAGGGTGATTGGGGAATGGGGTGCTGGTGGAGCATGATTGGGGAATGGGGTGGTGGTGGAGGGTGATTGGGGAATGGGGTGGTGGTGGAGGGTGTTTGGGGAATGGGGTGGTGATGGAGGGTGATTGGGGAATGGGGTGGTTGTGGGTGATTGGGGAATGGGGTGGTGGTGGAGGGTGATTGGGGAATGGGGTGGTGGTGGTGGGTGATTGGGGAATGGGGTTGTGTTGGGTGATTGGGGAATGTGGTGCTGGTGGAGGGTGATTGGGGAATGGGGTGGTGATGGAGGGTGATTGGGGAATGGGGTGCTGGTGGAGGGTGATTGGGGAATGGGGTGGTGATGGAGGGTGATTGGAGAATGGGGAGGTGGTGGGTGATTGGGAAATGGGGTGGTCGTGGAGGGTGATTGGGGAATGGGGTGGTGGTGGAGGGTGATTGGGGAATGGGCTGGTGGTTGAGGGTGATTGGGGAATGGGGTGGTGATGGAGGGTAATTGGCAACTGGGGTGTAGGTGGAGGGTGATTGGGGAATGGGGTGGTGGTGGAGGGTGATTGTGGAATGGGTTGGTGATGGAGGGTGATTGGGGAATGGGGAAGCGGTGGTGGAGGGTGATTGGGGAATTGGGTGGTGATGGAGGGTGATTGGGGAATGGGGTTGTGGTTGGTGATTGGGGAATGTGGTGGTGTTGGAGGGTGATTGGGGAATGGGGTGGTGGAGGGTGATTGGGGAATGGGGTGGTGGTGGAGGGTGATTGGGGAATGGGGTGGTGGTGGAGGGTGATTGGGGAATGGGAAGATAGTGGAGGGTGATTGGGGAATGGGGTGGTGGTGGAGGGTGATTGAGGAATGGGGTGGTGGAGGATGATTGGGGAATGGGGTGGTGGTGGAGTGTGATTGGGGAATGTGGTGGTGGTGTTGGGTGATTGGGTAATGGGATGGTGGTGGAGGGTGATTGGGGATTGGGGTGGTGTAGGGTGATTGGGGAATGGGGTGGTGGTGGAGGGTGATTGGGGAATGGGGTGGTGGTGGAGCATGATTGGGGAATGGGGTGGTGGTGGAGGGTGATTGGGGAATGGGGTGGTGGTGGAGGGTGTTTGGGGAATGGGGTGGTGGTGGAGGGTGATTGGGGAATGGGGTGGTTGTGGGTGATTGGGGAATGGGGTTGTGGTGGGTGATTGGGGAATGTGGTGGTGGTGGAGGGTGATTGGGGAATGGAGTGGTGGAGGGTGATTGAGGAATGGGGTGGTGGTGGAGGGTGATTGTGGAATGGGGTGGTGGTGGAGGGTGATTGGGGAATGGGGTGGTGGTGGAGGGTGATTGTGGAATGGGGTTTTGGTGGAGGGCGATTGGGGAATGGGGTGGTGCTGGAGGGTGATTGGGGAATGGGGTGGTGGTGGAGAGTGATTGGGGAATGGGGTGGAGCTGGACTGTGATTGGGGAATGGGGTGGTGGTGGAGGGTGATTGGGGAATGGGGTGGTGGTGGAGGGTGATTGGGGAATGGGGTGGTGGAGGGTGATTGGGGAATGGGGTGGTGGGTGAGGGTGATTGGGGAATGGGGTGTTGGTGGAGGGTGATTGGGGAATGGGGTGGTAGTGGAGGGTGATTGGGGATTGGGGTGGTGGTGGAGAGTGATTGGGGAATGGGGTGGAGCTGGACGGTGATTGGGGAATTCGGGGGTGGTGGAGGGTGATTGGGGAATGGGGTGGTGGTGGTGGGTGATTGGGGAATGGGGTTGTGATGGAGGGTGATTGGGGAATGGGGTGGTGGTGGAGGGTGATTGGGGAATGGGGAGGTTGTGGGTGATTGGGGAATGGGGTGGTGGTGGAGGGTGATTGGGGAATGGGGTGGTGGTGGTGGGTGATTGGGGAATGGGGTTGTGGTGGGTGATTGGGGAATGTGGTGGTGTTGGAGGGTGATAGGGGAATGGAGTGGTGGAGGGTGATTGGGGAATGGGGTGGTGGTGGAGGGTGATTGGGGAATGGGGTGGTGGTGGAGGGTGATTGTGGAATGGGGTGTTGGTGGAGGGTGATTGGGGAATGGGGTGGTGATGGAGGGTGATTGGGGAATGGGGTGGTGGTGGAGACTGATTGGGGAATGGGGTGGAGCTGGACGGTGATTGGGGAATGGGGTGGTGGTGGAGGGTGATTGGGGAATGGGGTGGTGGTGGAGGGTGATTGGGGAATGGGGTGGTGGAGGGTGATTGGGGAATGGGGTGGTGGTGGAGGGTGATTGGGGAATGGGGTGGTGGTGGAGGGTGATTGGGGAATGGGGTGTTGGTGGAGGGTGATTGGGGAATGGGGTGGTAGTGGAGGGTGATTGGGGATTGGGGTGGTGGTGGAGAGTGATTGGGGAATGGGGTGGAGCTGGACGATGATTGGGGAATTCGGTGGTGGTGTAGGGTGATTGGGGAATGGTGTGGTGGTGGTGGGTGATTGGGGAATGGGGTTGTGATGGAGGGTGATTGGGGAATGGGGTGGTGGTGGAGGGTGATTGGGGAATGGGGTGGTGATGGAGGGTAATTGGGGAATGGGGTGCTGGTGGAGGGTGATTGGGGAATCGGGTGGTGATGGAGGGAGATTGGGGAATGGGGAGGTGGTGGGTGATTGGGAAATGGGGTTGTGGTGGAGGGTGATTGGGGAATGGGGTGGTGGTGGAGGGTGATTGGGGAATGGGCTGGTGGTGGAGGGTGATTGGGGAATGGGGTGGTGATGGAGGGTAATTGGCAACTGGGGTGTAGGTGGAGGGTGATTGGGGAATGGGGTGTTCGTGGAGGGTGATTGTGGAATGGGTTGGTGATGGAGGGTGATTGGGGAATGGGGAAGCGGTGGTGGAGGGTGATTGGGGAATTGGGTGGTGATGGAGGGTGATTGGGGAATGGGGTGATGGTGGAGGGTGATTGAGGAATGGGGTTGAGTTGGACGGTGATTGGGGAATGGGGTGGTGGTGGAGAGTGATTGGGGAATGGTGTGGTGGTGGAGGGTGATTGGGGAATGGGGTGGTGGTGGAGGGTGATTGGGGAATGGGGTGTTGGTGGAGGGTGATTTGGGAATGGGGTAGTGGTGGAGGGTGATTGGGGAATGGGTTGGTGTTGGAGAGTGATTGGGGAATGGGGTGGAGCTGGACCATGATTGGGGAATGGGGTGGTGGTGGAGGGTGATTGGGGAATGGGGTGGTGGGGGAGGGTGATTGGGGAATGGGGTGTTGGAGGGTGATTGGGGAATGGGGTGGTGGTGGAGGGTGATTGGGGAATGGGGTGGTGGTGGAGGGTGATGTGGAATGGGGTTGTGGTGGAGGGTGATTGGGGAATGGGGTGGAGGTGGACGGTGATTGGGGAATGGGGTGGTGGTGGAGGGTGATTGGGGAATGGGGTCGTGGTGGAGGGTGATTGTGGAATGTGGTGTTGGTGGAGGGTGATTGGGGAATGGGGTGGTGGTGGAGGGTGATTGGGGAATGGGGTGGTGGTGGAGAGTGATTGGGGAATGGGGTGGAGCTGGACGGTGATTGGGGAATGGGGTGGTGGTGGAGGGTGATTGGGGAATGGGGTGGTGGTGGAGGGTGATTGGGGAATGGGGTGGTGGAGGGTGATCAGGAAATGGGGTGGTGGTGGAAGGTGATTGGGGAATGGGGTGGTGGTGGAGGTTGATGGGGAATGGCGTAGTGGTGGAGGGTGATTGGGGAATGGGGTGGTGGTGGAGGGTGATTGGGGAATGGGGTGGTGGTGGAGTGTGATTGTGGAATGGGGTGGTGGTGGTGGGTGATTGGGTAATGGGGTGGTGGTGGAGGGTGATAGGGGAATGGGGTGGTGGAGGGTGATTGGGGAATGGGGTGGTGGTGGAGGGTGATTGGGGAATGGGGTGGTGGTGGATGGTGATTGGGGAATGGGGTGGTAGTGGAGCATGATTGGGGAATGGGGTGGTGGTGGAGGGTGATTGGGGAATGGGGTGGTGGTGGAGGGTGATTGGGGAATGGGGTGGTGGTGGGAGATTGGGGAATGGGGTGGTGGTGGAGGGTGATTGGGGAATGGCGTGGTGGTGGAGGGTGATTGGGGAATGGGGTGTAGGTGGAGGGTGATTGGGGAATGGGTTGGTAGTGGAGGGTGATTGGGGAATGGGGTGGTGGTGGAGAGTGATTGGGGAATGGGGTGGAGCTGGACGGTGATTGGGGAATTCGGTGGTGGTGGAGGGGGATGGGGAATGGGGTGGTGGTTGAGGGTGATTCGGGAATGGGGTGGTGGTGGAGGGTGATTGGGGAATGGGGTGGTGGTGGAGTGTGATTGGGGAATGTGGTGGTGGTGGTGGGTGATTGGGTAATGGGATGGTGGTGGAGGGTGATTTCGGATTGGGGTGGTGTAGGGTGATTGGGGAATGGGGTGGTGGTGGTGGTTGATTGGGGAATGGGGTGGTGGTCGAGGGTGATTGGGGAATGGGGTGGTGGTGGAGGGTGATTGGGGAATAGGGTGGTGGTGGAGCATGATTGGGGAATGGGGTGGTCATGGAGGGTGATTGGGGAATGGGGTGGTGGTGGAGGGTGATTGGGGAACGGGGTGGTGGTGGAGGGTGATTGGGGAATGGGGTGGTTGTGGGTGATTGGGGAATGGGGTGGTGGTGGAGGGTGATTGGGGAATGGGGTGGTGGTGGTGGGTGATTGGTGAATGGGGTTGTGGTGGGTGATTGGGGAATGTGGTGGTGTTGGAGGGTGATTGGGGAATGGGGTGGTGGAGGGTGATTGGGGAATGGGGTGGTGGTGGAGGGTGATTGGGGAATGGGGTGGTGGTGGAGGGTGATTGGGGAATGGGAAGATAGTGGAGGGTGATTGGGGAATGGGGTGGTGGTGGAGGGTGATTGGGGAATGGGGTGGTGGAGGATGATTGGGGAATGGGGTGGTGGTGGAGTGTTATTGGGTAATGTGGTGGTGGTGTTGGGTGATTGGGTAATGGGGTGGTGGTGGTGGGTGATTGGGGAATGGGGTGATGGTCGAGGGTGATTGGGGAATGGGGTGGTGGTGGAGGGTGATTGGGGAATGGGGTGCTGGTGGAGCATGATTGGGGAATGGGGTGGTGGTGGAGGGTGATTGGGGAATGGGGTGGTGGTGGAGGGTGTTTGGGGAATGGGGTGGTGGTGGAGGGTGATTGGGGAATGCGGTGGTTGTGGGTGATTGGGGAATGGGGTGGTGGTGGAGGGTGATTGGGGAATGGGGTGGTGGTGGTGGGTGATTGGGGAATGGGGTTGTGTTGGGTGATTGGGGAATGTGGTGCTGGTGGAGGGTGATTGGGGAATGGGGTGGTGATGGACGGTGATTGGGGAATGGGGTGCTGGTGGAGGGTGATTGGGGAATGGGGTGGTGATGGAGGGTGATTGGGGAATGGGGTGGTGATGGACGGTGATTGGGGAATGGGGTGCTGGTGGAGGGTGATTGGGGAATTCGGTGGTGGTGGAGGGTGATTGGGGAATGGGGTGGTGTTGGAGGGTGATTGGGGAATGGGATGGTGGAGGGTTATTGGGGAATGGTGTGGTGGTGGAGGGGGATGGGGAATGGGGTGGTGGTTGAGGGTGATTCGGGAATGGGGTGGTGGTGGAGGGTGATTGGGGAATGGGGTGGTGGTGGAGTGTGATTGGGGAATGTGGTGGTGGTGGTGGGTGATTGGGTAATGGGATGGTGGTGGAGGGTGATTTCGGATTGGGGTGGTGTAGGGTGATTGGGGAATGGGGTGGTGGTGGAGGGTGATTGGGGAATGGGGTGGTGGTGGAGGGTGATTGGGGAATGGGGTGGTGGTGGAGAGTGATTGGGGAATGGGGTGGAGCTGGACGGTGATTGGGGAATGGGGTGGTGGTGGAGGGTGATTGGGGAATGGGGTGGTGGTGGAGGGTGATTGGGGAATGGGGTGGTGGTGGAAGGTGATTGGGGAATGGGGTGGTGGTGGAGGTTGATGGGGAATGGCGTAGTGGTGGAGGGTGATTGGGGAATGGGGTGGTGGTGGAGGGTGATTGGGGAATGGGGTGGTGGTGGAGTGTGATTGTGGAATGGGGTGGTGGTGGTGGGTGATTGGGTAATGGGGTGGTGGTGGAGGGTGATAGGGGAATGGGGTGGTGGAGGGTGATTGGGGAATGGGGTGGTGGTGGAGGGTGATTGGGGAATGGGGTGGTGGTGGATGGTGATTGGGGAATGGGGTGGTAGTGGAGCATGATTGGGGAATGGGGTGGTGGTGGAGGGTGATTGGGGAATGGGGTGGTGGTGGAGGGTGATTGGGGAATGGGGAGGTGGTGGGAGATTGGGGAATGGGGTGGTGGTGGAGGGTGATTGGGGAATGGCGTGGTGGTGGAGGGTGATTGGGGAATGGGGTGTAGGTGGAGGGTGATTGGGGAATGGGTTGGTAGTGGAGGGTGACTGGGGAATGGGGTGGTGGTGGAGAGTGATTGGGGAATGGGGTGGAGCTGGACGGTGATTGGGGAATTCGGTGGTGGTGGAGGGTGATTGGGGAATGGGGTGGTGTTGGAGGGTGATTGGGGAATGGGATGGTGGAGGGTTATTGGGGAATGGTGTGGTGGTGGAGGGGGATGGGGAATGGGGTGGTGGTTGAGGGTGATTCGGGAATGGGGTGGTGGTGGAGGGTGATTGGGGAATGGGGTGGTGGTGGAGTGTGATTGGGGAATGTGGTGGTGGTGGTGGGTGATTGGGTAATGGGATGGTGGTGGAGGGTGATTTCGGATTGGGGTGGTGTAGGGTGATTGGGGAATGGGGTGGTGGTGGTGGTTGATTGGGGAATGGGGTGGTGGTCGAGGGTGATTTGGGAATGGGGTGGTGGTGGAGGGTGATTGGGGAATAGGGTGGTGGTGGAGCATGATTGGGGAATGGGGTGGTCATGGAGGGTGATTGGGGAATGGGGTGGTGGTGGAGGGTGATTGGGGAATGGGGTGGTGGTGGAGGGTGATTGGGGAATGGGGTGGTTGTGGGTGATTGGGGAATGGGGTGGTGGTGGAGGGTGATTGGGGAATGGGGTGGTGGTGGTGGGTGATTGGTGAATGGGGTTGTGGTGGGTGATTGGGGAATGTGGTGGTGTTGGAGGGTGATTGGGGAATGGGGTGGTGGAGGGTGATTGGGGAATGGGGTGGTGGTGGAGGGTGATTGGGGAATGGGGTGGTGGTGGAGGGTGATTGGGGAATGGGAAGATAGTGGAGGGTGATTGGGGAATGGGGTGGTGGTGGAGGGTGATTGGGGAATGGGGTGGTGGAGGATGATTGGGGAATGGGGTGGTGGTGGAGTGTTATTGGGTAATGTGGTGGTGGTGTTGGGTGATTGGGTAATGGGGTGGTGGTGGTGGGTGATTGGGGAATGGGGTGATGGTCGAGGGTGATTGGGGAATGGGGTGGTGGTGGAGGGTGATTGGGGAATGGGGTGCTGGTGGAGCATGATTGGGGAATGGGGTGGTGGTGGAGGGTGATTGGGGAATGGGGTGGTGGTGGAGGGTGTTTGGGGAATGGGGTGGTGGTGGAGGGTGATTGGGGAATGCGGTGGTTGTGGGTGATTGGGGAATGGGGTGGTGGTGGAGGGTGATTGGGGAATGGGGTGGTGGTGGTGGGTGATTGGGGAATGGGGTTGTGTTGGGTGATTGGGGAATGTGGTGCTGGTGGAGGGTGATTGGGGAATGGGGTGGTGATGGACGGTGATTGGGGAATGGGGTGCTGGTGGAGGGTGATTGGGGAATGGGGTGGTGATGGAGGGTGATTGGGGAATGGGGAGGTGGTGGGTGATAGGGAAATGGGGTGGTCGTGGAGGGTGATTGGGGAATGGGGTGGTGGTGGAGGGTGATTGGGGAATGGGCTGGTGGTTGAGGGTGATTGGGTAATGGGGTGGTGATGGAGGGTAATTGGCAACTGGGGTGTAGGTGGAGTGTGATTGGGGAATGGGGTGGTGGTGGAGGGTGATTGTGGAATTGGTTGGTGATGGAGGGTGATTGGGGAATGGGGAAGCGGTGGTGGAGGGTGATTGGGGAATTGGGTGGTGATGGAGGGTGATTGGGGAATGGGGTTGTGGTGGGTGATTGGGGAATGTGGTGGTGTTGGAGGGTGATTGGGGAATGGGGTGGTGGAGGGTGATTGGGGAATGGGGTGGTGGTGGAGGGTGATTGGGGAATGGGGTGGTGGTGGAGGGTGATTGGGGAATGGGAAGATGGTGGTCGAGGGTGATTGGGGAATGGGGTGGTGTTGGAGGTTGATTGGGGAATGGGGTGGTGGTGGAGGGTGATTGGGGAATGGGGTGGTGGTGGAGGGTGATTGGGGAATGGGGTGGTGGAGGATGATTGGGGAATGGGGTGGTGGTGGAGTGTGATTGGGGAATGTGGTGGTGGTGTTGGGTGATTGGGTAATGGGATGGTGGTGGAGGGTGATTGGGGATTGGGGTGGTGTAGGGTGATTGGGGAATGGGATGATGGTCGAGGGTGATTGCGGAATGGGGTGGTGGTGGAGGGTGATTGGGGAATGGGGTGGTGGTGGAGCATGATTGGGGAATGGGGTGGTGGTGGAGGGTGATTGGGGAATGGGGTGGTGGTGGAGGGTGTTTGGGGAATGGGGTGGTGGTGGAGGGTGATTGGGGAATGGGGTGGTTGTGGGTGATTGGGGAATGGGGTGGTGGTGGAGGGTGATTGGGGAAGGGGGTGGTGGTGGTGGGTGATTGGGGAATGGGGTTGTGGTGGGTGATTGGGGAATGTGGTGGTGGTGGAGGGTGATTGGGGAATGGAGTGGTGGAGGGTGATTGGGGAATGGGGGTGGTGGTGGAGGGTGATTGTGGAATGGGGTGGTGGTGGAAGGTGATTGGGGAATGGGGTGGTGGTGGAGGGTGATTGTGGAATGGGGTGTTGGTGGAGGGCGATTTGGGAATGGGGTGGTGCTGGAGGGTGATTGGGGAATGGGTTGGTGGTGGAGAGTGATTGGGGAATGGGGTGGAGCTGGACTGTGATTGGGGAATGGGGTGGTGGTGGAGGGTGATTGGGGAATGGGGTGGTGGTGGAGGGTGATTGGGGAATGGGGTGGTGGAGGGTGATTGGGGAATGGGGTGGTGGTGGAGGGTGATTGGGGAATGGGGTGGTGGTGGTGGGTGATTGGGGAATGGGGTGTTGGTGGAGGGTGATTGGGGAATGGGGTGGTAGTGGAGGGTGATTGGGGATTGGGGTGGTGGTGGAGAGTGATTGGGGAATGGGGTGGAGCTGGACGGTGATTGGGGAATTCGGGGGTGGTGGAGGGTGATTGGGGAATGGGGTGGTGGTGGTGGGTGGTTGGGGAATGGGGTTGTGATGGAGGGTGATTGGGGAATGGGGTGGTGGTGGAGGGTGATTGGGGAATGGGGTGGTGATGGAGGGTGATTGGGGAATGGGGTGCTGGTGGAGGGTGATTGGGGAATGGCGTGGTGATGGAGGGTGATTGGGGAATGGGGAGGTGGTGGGTGATTGGGAAATGGGGTGGTCGTGGAGGGTGATTGGGGAATGGGGTGGTGGTGGAGGGTGATTGGGGAATGGGCTGGTGGTGGAGGGTGACTGGGGAATGGGGTGGTGATGGAGGGTAATTGGCAACTGGGGTGTAGGTGGAGGGTGATTGGGGAATGGGGTGGTGGTGGAGGGTGATTGTGTAATGGGGTAGTGGTGGGTGATTGGGGAACGGGATGGAAGTGGTGGATGATTGGGAAATTGGGTGGTGGAGGAGGGTGATTGGGGAGTGGGGTGGTGGTGGAGGGTGATTGGGGAATGGGGTGGTGGTGGAGGGTGATTGGGAATGTGTTGGTGGTGGAGGGTGATTGGGGAATGGGGTGGTGGAGGTTGATTGGGGAATGGGGTGGTGATGGGTGATTGGGGAATGGGGTGGTGGTGGGTGATTGGGGGATGGGGTGGTGGTGGAGGGTGATTGGGGAATGGGGTGGTGGAGGGTGATTGGGGAATGGGGTGGTGGTGGAGGGTGATTTGGGAATGGGGTGGTGGTGGAGGGTGATTGGGGAATGGGGTGGTGGAGGGTGATTGGGGAATGGGGTGTTGGTGGGTGATTGGGGAATGGGGTGGTGGTGGAGGGTGATTGGGGAATGGGGTGATGGTGGAGGGTGATTGAGGACTGGGGTGGAGGTGGACGGTGATTGGGGAATGGGGTGGTGGTGGAGGGTGATTGGGGAATGGGGGGTTGGTGGAGGGTGATTGGGGAATGGGGTGGTGGTGGAGGGTGATTGGGGAATGGGGTGGTGGTGGAGGTTGATGGGGAATGGCGTGGTGGTGGAGGGTGATTGGGGAATGGGGTGGTGGTGGAGGGTGATTGGGGAATGGGGTGGTGGTGGAGTGTGATTGGGGAATGGGGCGGTGATGGAGGGTAATTGGCAACTGGGGTGTAGGTGGAGGGTGATTGGGGAATGGGGTGGTGGTGGAGGGTGATTGTGGAATGGGTTGGTGATGGTGATTGGGGAATGGGGAAGCGGTGGTGGAGGGTGATTGGGGAATTGGGTGGTGATGGAGGGTGATTGGGGAATGGGGTGGTGGTGGTGGGTGATTGGGTAATGGGGTGTAGGTGGAGGGTGATTGGGGAATGGGGTTGTGGTGGAGGGTGATTGGGGAATGGGGTGGTGGTGGAGGGTGATTGGGGAATGGCGTGGTGGTGGAGGATGATTGGGGAATGGGGTGTAGGTCGAGGGTGATTGGGGAATGGGGTGGTAGTGGAGGGTGATTGGGGAATGGGGTGGTGGTGGAGAGTGATTGGGGAATGGGGTGGAGCTGGACGGTGATTGGGGAATTCGGTGGTGGTGGAGGGTGATTGGGGAATGGGGTGGTGGTGGAGGGTGATTGGGGAATGGGATGGTGGAGGGTGATTTGGGAATGGGGTGGTGGTGGAGGGGGATGGGGAATGCGGTGGTGGTGGAGGGTGATTCGGGAATGGGGTGGTGGTGGAGGGTGATTGGGGAATGGGGTGGTGGTGGAGTGTGATTGGGGAATGTGGTGGTGGTGGGTGATTGGGTAATGGGATGGTGGTGGAGGGTGATTGCGGATTGGTGTGGTGTAGGGTGATTGGGGAATGGGGTGGTGGTGGTGGGTGATTGGGGAATGGGGTGGTGGTCGAGGGTGATTGGGGAATGGGGTGGTGGTGGAGGGTGATTGGGGAATAGGGTGGTGGTGGAGCATGATTGGGGAATGGGGTGGTCATGGAGGGTGATTGGGGAATGGGGTGGTGGTGGAGGGTGATTGGGGAATGGGGTGGTGGTGGATGGTGATTGGGGAATGGGGTGGTGGTGGAGCATGATTGGGGAATGGGGTGGTGGTGGAGGGTGATTGGGGAATGGGGTGGTGGTGGAGGGTGATTGGGGAATGGGGTGGTGGTGGGAGATTGGGGAATGGGGTGGTGGTGGAGGGTGATTGGGGAATGGCGTGGTGGTGGAGGGTGATTGGGGAATGGGGTGTAGGTGGAGGGTGATTGGGGAATGGGTTGGTAGTGGAGGGTGATTGGGGAATGAGGTGGTGGTGGAGAGTGATTGGGGAATGGGGTGGAGCTGGACGGTGATTGGGGAATTCGGTGGTGGTGGAGGGTGATTGGGGAATGGGGTGGTGATGGAGGGTGATTGGGGAATGGGATGGTGGAGGGTTATTGGGGAATGGGGTGGTGGTGGAGGGGGATGGGGAATGGGGTGGTGGTTGAGGGTGATTCGGGAATGGGGTGGTGGTGGAGGGTGATTGGGGAATGGGGTGGTGGTGGAGTGTGATTGGGGAATGTGGTGGTGGTGGTGGGTGATTGGGTAATGGGATGGTGGTGGAGGGTGATTGCGGATTGGGGTGGTGTAGGGTGATTGGGGAATGGGGTGGTGGTGGTGGTTGATTGGGGAATGGGGTGGTGGTCGAGGGTGATTGGGGAATGGGGTGGTGGTGGAGGGTGATTGGGGAATAGGGTGGTGGTGGAGCATGATTGGGGAATGGGGTGGTCATGGAGGGTGATTGGGGAATGGGGTGGTGGTGGAGGGTGATTGGGGAATGGGGTGGTGGTGGAGGGTGATTGGGGAATGGGGTGGTTGTGGGTGATTGGGGAATGGGGTGGTGGTGGAGGGTGATTGGGGAATGGGGTGGTGGTGGTGGGTGATTGGTGAATGGGGTTGTGGTGGGTGATTGGGGAATGTGGTGGTGTTGGAGGGTGATTGGGGAATGGGGTGGTGGAGGATGATTGGGGAATGGGGTGGTGGTGGAGGGTGATTGGGGAATGGGGTGGTGGTGGAGGGTGATTGGGGAATGGGAAGATAGTGGAGGGTGATTGGGGAATGGGGGTGGTGGTGGAGGGTGATTGGGGAATGGGGTGGTGGAGGATGATTGGGGAATGGGGTGGTGGTGGAGTGTTATTGGGTAATGAGTTGGTGGTGTTGGGTGATTGGGTAATGGGGTGGTGGTGGTGGGTGATTGGGGAATGGGGTGATGGTCGAGGGTGATTGGGGAATGGGGTGGTGGTGGAGGGTGATTGGGGAATGGGGTGCTGGTGGAGCATGATTGGGGAATGGGGTGCTGGTGGAGGGTGATTGGGGAATGGGGTGGTGATGGAGGGTGATTGGGGAATGGGGAGGTGGTGGGTGATTGGGAAATGGGGTGGTCGTGGAGGGTGATTGGGGAATGGGGTGGTGGTGGAGGGTGATTGGGGAATGGGCTGGTGGTTGAGGGTGATTGGGGAATGGGGTGGTGATGGAGGGTAATTGGCAACTGGGGTGTAGGTGGAGGGTGATTGGGGAATGGGGTGGTGGTGGAGGGTGATTGTGGAATGGGTTGGTGATGGAGGATGATTGGGGAATGGGGAAGCGGTGGTGGAGCGTGATTGGGGAATTGGGTGGTGATGGAGGGTGATTGGGGAATGGGGTTGTGGTGGGTGATTGGGGAATGTGGTGGTGTTGGAGGGTGATTGGGGAATGGGGTGGTGGAGGGTGATTGGGGAATGGGGTGGTGGTGGAGGGTGATTGGGGAATGGGGTGGTGGTGGAGGGTGATTGGGGAATCTGAAGATAGTGGAGGGTGATTGGGGAATGGCGTGGTGGTGGAGGGTGATTGGGGAATGGGGTGGTGGAGGATGATTGGGGAATGGGGTGGTGGTGGAGTGTGATTGGGGAATGTGGTGGTGGTGTTGGGTGATTGGGTAATGGGATGGTGGTGGAGGGTGATTGGGGATTGGGGTGGTGTAGGGTGATTGGGGAATGGGATGATGGTCGAGGGTGATTGGGGAATGGGGTGGTGGTGGAGGGTGATTGGGGAATGGGGTGGTGGTGGAGCATGATTGGGGAATGGGGTGGTGGTGGAGGGTGATTGGGGAATGGGGTGGTGGTGGAGGGTGTTTGGGGAATGGGGTGGTGGTGGAGGGTGATTGGGGAATGGGGTGGTTGTGGGTGATTGGGGAATGGGGTGGTGGTGGAGGGTGATTGGGGAATGGGGTGGTGGTGGTGGGTGATTGGGGAATGGGGTTGTGGTGGGTGATTGGGGAATGTGGTGGTGGTGGAGGGTGATTGGGGAATGGAGTGGTGGAGGGTGATTGGGGAATGGGGTGGTGGTGGAGGGTGATTGGGGAATGGGATGGTGGAGGGTGATTGGGGAATGGGGTGGTGGTGGAGGGGGATGGGGAATGGGGTGGTGGTGGAGGGTGATTCGGGAATGGGGTGGTGGTGGAGGGTGATTGGGGAATGGGGTGGTGGTGGAGTGTGATTGGGGAATGTGGTGGTGGTGGGTGATTGGGTAATGGGATGGTGGTGGAGGTTGATTGCGGATTGGGGTGGTGTAGGGTGATTGGGGAATGGGGTGGTGGTGGTGGGTGATTGGGGAATGGGGTGGTGGTCGAGGGTGATTGTGGAATGGGGTGGTGGTGGAGGGTGATTGGGGAATAGGGTGGTGGTGGAGCATGATTGGGGAATGGGGTGGTCATGGAGGGTGATTGGGGAATGGGGTGGTGGTGGAGGGTGATTGGGGAATGGGGTGGTGGTGGATGGTGATTGGGGAATGGGGTGGTGGTGGAGCATGATTGGGGAATGGGGTGGTGGTGGAGGGTGATTGGGGAATGGGGTGGTGGTGGAGGGTGATTGGGGAATGGGGTGGTGGTGGGAGATTGGGGAATGGGGTGGTGGTGGAGGGTGATTGGGGAATGGCGTGGTGGTGGAGGGTGATTGGGGAATGGGGTGTAGGTGGAGGGTGATTGGGGAATGGGTTGGTAGTGGAGGGTGATTGGGGAATGGGGTGGTGGTGGAGAGTGATTGGGGAATGGGGTGGAGCTGGACGGTGATTGGGGAATTCGGTGGTGGTGGAGGGTGATTGGGGAATGGGGTGGTGATGGAGGGTGATTGGGGAATGGGATGGTGGAGGGTTATTGGGGAATGGGGTGGTGGTGGAGGGGGATGGGGAATGGGGTGGTGGTTGAGGGTGATTCGGGAATGGGGTGGTGGTGGAGGGTGATTGGGGAATGGGGTGGTGGTGGAGTGTGATTGGGGAATGTGGTGGTGGTGGTGGGTGATTGGGTAATGGGATGGTTTTGGAGGGTGATTGCGGATTGGGGTGGTGTAGGGTGATTGGGGAATGGGGTGGTGGTGGTGGTTGATTGGGGAATGGGGTGGTGGTCGAGGGTGATTGGCGAATGGGGTGGTGGTGGAGGGTGATTGGGGAATAGGGTGGTGGTGGAGCATGATTGGGGAATGGGGTGGTCATGGAGGGTGATTGGGGAATGGGGTGGTGGTGGAGGGTGATTGGGGAATGGGGTGGTGGTGGAGGGTGATTGGGGAAGGGGGTGGTTGTGGGTGATTGGGGAATGGTGTGGTGGTGGAGGGTGATTGGGGAATGGGGTGGTGGTGGTGGGTGATTGGTGAATGGGGTTGTGGTGGGTGATTGGGGAATGTGGTGGTGTTGGAGGGTGATTGGGGAATGGGGTGGTGGAGGGTGATTGGGAAATGTGGTGGTGGTGGAGGGTGATTGGGGAATGGGGTGGTGGTGGAGGGTGATTGGGGAATGGGAAGATAGTGGAGGGTGATTGGGGAATGGGGTGGTGGTGGAGGGTGATTGGGGAATGGGGTGGTGGAGGATGATTGGGGAATGGGGTGGTGGTGGAGTGTTATTGGGTAATGTGGTGTTGGTGTTGGGTGATTGGGTAATGGGGTGGTGGTGGTGGGTGATTGGGGAATGGGGTGATGGTCGAGGGTGATTGGGGAATGGGGTGGTGGTGGAGGGTGATTGGGGAATGGGGTGCTGGTGGAGCATGATTGGGGAATGGGGTGGTGGTGGAGGGTGATTGGGGAATGGGGTGGTGGTGGAGGGTGTTTGGGGAATGGGGTGGTGGTGGAGGGTGATTGGGGAATGGGGTGGTTGTGGGTGATTGGGGAATGGGGTGGTGGTGGAGGGTGATTGGGGAATGGGGTGGTGGTGGTGGGTGATTGGGGAATGGGGTTGTGTTGGGTGATTGGGGAATGTGGTGCTGGTGGAGGGTGATTGGGGAATGGGGTGGTGATGGAGGGTGATTGGGGAATGGGGTGCTGGTGGAGGGTGATTGGGGAATGGGGTGGTGATGGAGGGTGATTGGGGAATGGGGAGGTGGTTGGGGATTGGGAAATGGGGTGGTCGTGGAGGGTGATTGGGGAATGGGGTGGTGGTGGAGGGTGATTGGGGAATGGGCTGGTGGTTGAGGGTGATTGGGGAATGGGGTGGTGATGGAGGGTAATTGGCAACTGGGGTGTAGGTGCAGGGTGATTGGGGAATGGGGTGGTGGTGGAGGGTGATTGTGGAATGGGTTGGTGATGGAGGGTGATTGGGGAATGGGGAAGCGGTGGTGGAGGGTGATTGGGGAATTGGGTGGTGATGGAGGGTGATTGGGGAATGGGGTTGTGGTGGGTGATTGGGGAATGTGGTGGTGTTGGAGGGTGATTGGGGAATGGGGTGGTGGAGGGTGATTGGGGAATGGGGTGGTGGTGGAGGGTGATTGGGGAATGGGGTGGTGGTGGAGGGTGATTGGGGAATGGGAAGATAGTGGAGGGTGATTGGGGAATGGGGTGGTGGTGGAGGGTGATTGGGGAATGTGGTGGTGGAGGATGATTGGGGAATGGGGTGGTGGTGGAGTGTGATTGGGGAATGTGGTGGTGGTGTTGGGTGATTTGGTAATGGGATGGTGGTGGAGGGTGATTGGGGATTGGGGTGGTGGTGGAGGGTGATTGGGGAATGGAGTGGTGGAGGGTGATTGGGGAATGGGGTGGTGGTGGAGGGTGATTGTGGAATGGGTGGTGGTGGAGGGTGATTGGGGAATGGGGTGGTGGTGGAGGGTGATTGTGGAATGGGGTGTTGGTGGAGGGCGATTGGGAATGGGGTGGTGCTGGAGGGTGATTGGGGAATGGGGTGGTGGTGGAGAGTGATTGGGGAATGGGGTGGAGCTGGACTGTCATTGGGGAATGGGGTGGTGGTGGAGGGTGATTGGGGAATGGGGTGGTGGTGGAGGGTGATTGGGGAATGGGGTGGTGGAGGGTGATTGGGGAATGGGGTGGTGGTGGAGGGTGATTGGGGAATGGGGTGGTGGTGGAGGGTGATTGGGGAATGGGGTGTTGGTGGAGGGTGATTGGGGAATGGGGTGGTAGTGGAGGGTGATTGGGGATTGGGGTGGTGGTGGAGAGTGATTGGGGAATGGGGTGGAGCTGGACGGTGATTGGGGAATTCGGGGGTGGTGGAGGGTGATTGGGGAATGGGGTGGTGGTGGTGGGTGATTGGAGAATGGGGTTGTGATGGAGGGTGATTGGGAATGGGGTGGTGGGGGAGGGTGATTGGGGAATGGGGTGGTGATGGAGGGTGATTGGGGAATGGCGTGGTGATGGAGGGTGATTGGGGAATGGGGAGGTGGTGGGTGATTGGGAAATGGGGTGGTGGTGGAGGGTGTTTGGGGAATGGGGTGGTGGTGGAGGGTGATTGGGAATGGGGTGGTTGTGGGTGATTGGGGAATGGGGTGGTGGTGGAGGGTGATTGGGGAATGGGGTGGTTGTGGTGGGTGATTGGGGAATGGGGTTGTGTTGGGTGATTGGGGAATGTGGTGCTGGTGGAGGGTGATTGGGGAATGGGGTGGTGATGGAGGGTGATTGGGGAATGGGGTGCTGGTGGAGGGTGATTGGGGAATGGGGTGGTGATGGAGGGTGATTGGGGAATGGGGAGGTGGTGGGTGATTGGGAAATGGGGTGGTCGTGGAGGGTGATTGGGGAATGGGGGTGGTGGTGGAGGGTGATTGGGGAATGGGCTGGTGGTTGAGGGTGATTGGGGAATGGGGTGGTGATGGAGGGTAATTGGCAACTGGGGTGTAGGTGGAGGGTGATTGGGGAATGGGGTGGTGGTGGAGGGTGATTGTGGAATGGGTTGGTGATGGAGGGTGATTGGGGAATGGGGAAGCGGTGGTGGAGGGTGATTGGGAATTGGGTGGTGATGGAGGGTGATTGGGGAATGGGGTTGTGGTGGGTGATTGGGGAATGTGGTGGTGTTGGAGGGTGATTGGGGATTGGGGTGGTGTAGGGTGATTGGGGAATGGGTTGATGGTCGAGGGTGATTGGGGAATGGGGTGGTGCTGGAGGGTGATTGGGGAATGGGGTGGTGGTGGAGCATGATTGGGGAATGGGGTGGTGGTGGAGGGTGATTGGGGAATGGGGTGGTGGTGGAGGGTGTTTGGGGAATGGGGTGGTGGTGGAGGTGATTGGGGAATGGGGTGGTTGTGGGTGATTGGGGAATGGGGTGGTGGTGGAGGGTGATTGGGGATTGGGGTGGTGGTGGAGAGTGATTGGGGAATGGGGTGGAGCTGGACGGTGATTGGGGAATTCGGGGGTGGTGGAGGGTGATTGGGGAATGGGGTGGTGGTGGTGGGTGATTGGGGAATGGGGTTGTGATGGAGGGTGATTGGGGAATGGGGTGGAGGTGGAGGGTGATTGGGGAATGGGGTGGTGATGGAGGGTGATTGGGGAATGGGGAGGTGGTGGGTGATTGGGAAATGGGGTGGTCGTGGAGGGTGATTGGGGAATGGGGTGGTGGTGGAGGGTGTTTGGGGAATGGGGTGGTGGTGGAGGGTGATTGGGGAATGGGGTGGTTGTGGGTGATTGGGGAATGGGGTGGTGGTGGAGGGTGATTGGGGAATGGGGTGGTGGTGGTGGGTGATTGGGGAATGGGGTTGTGTTGGGTGATTGGGGAATGTGGTGCTGGTGGAGGGTGATTGGGAATGGGGTGGTGATGGAGGGTGATTGGGGAATGGGGTGCTGGTGGAGGGTGATTGGGGAATGGGGTGGTGATGGAGGGTGATTGGGGAATGGGGAGGTGGTGGGTGATTGGGAAATGGGGTGGTCGTGGAGGGTGATTGGGGAATGGGGTGGTGGTGGAGGGTGATTGGGGAATGGGCTGGTGGTTGAGGGTGATTGGGGAATGGGGTGGTGATGGAGGGTAATTGGCAACTGGGGTGTAGGTGGAGGGTGATTGGGGAATGGGGTGGTGCTGGAGGGTGATTGTGGAATGGGTTGGTGATGGAGGGTGATTGGGGAATGGGGAAGCGGTGGTGGAGGGTGATTGGGGAATTGGGTGGTGATGGAGGGTGATTGGGGAATGGGGTTGTGGTGGGTGATTGGGGAATGTGGTGGTGTTGGAGGGTGATTGGGGAATGGGGTGGTGGAGGGTGATTGGGGAATGGGGTGGTGGTGGAGGGTGATTGGGGAATGGGGTGGTTGTGGGTGATTGGGGAATGGGGTGGTGGTGGAGGGTGATTGGGGAATGGGGAGGTGGTGGGTGATTGGGAAATGGGGTGGTCGTGGAGGGTGATTGGGGAATGGGGTGGTGGTGGAGGGTGTTTGGGGAATGGGGTGGTGGTGGAGGGTGATTGGGGAATGGGGTGGTTGTGGGTGATTGGGGAATGGGGTGGTGGTGGAGGGTGATTGGGGAATGGGGTGGTGGTGGTGGGTGATTGGGGAATGGGGTTGTGTTGGGTGATTGGGGAATGTGGTGCTGGTGGAGGGTGATTGGGGAATGGGGTGGTGATGGAGGGTGATTGGGGAATGGGGTGCTGGTGGAGGGTGATTGGGGAATGGGGTGGTGATGGAGGGTGATTGGGGAATGGGGAGGTGGTGGGTGATTGGGAAATGGGGTGGTCGTGGAGGGTGATTGGGGAATGGGGTGGTGGTGGAGGGTGATTGGGGAATGGGCTGGTGGTTGAGGGTGATTGGGGAATGGGGTGGTGATGGAGGGTAATTGGCAACTGGGGTGTAGGTGGAGGGTGATTGGGGAATGGGGTGGTGCTGGAGGGTGATTGTGGAATGGGTTGGTGATGGAGGGTGATTGGGGAATGGGGAAGCGGTGGTGGAGGGTGATTGGGGAATTGGGTGGTGATGGAGGGTGATTGGGGAATGGGGTTGTGGTGGGTGATTGGGGAATGTGGTGGTGTTGGAGGGTGATTGGGGAATGGGGTGGTGGAGGGTGATTGGGGAATGGGGTGGTGGTGGAGGGTGATTGGGGAATGGGGTGGTGGTGGAGGGTGATTGGGGAATGGGAAGATAGTGGAGGGTGATTGGGGAATGGGGTGGTGGTGGTGGGTGATTGGGGAATGGGGTGGTGGAGGATGATTGGGGAATGGGGTGGTGGTGGAGTGTGATTGGGGAATGTGGTGGTGGTGTTGGGTGATTGGGTAATGGGATGGTGGTGGAGGGTGATTGGTGATTGGGGTGGTGTAGGGTGATTGGGGAATGGGATGATGGTCGAGGGTGATTGGGGAATGGGGTGGTGGTGGAGGGTGATTGGGGAATGGGGTGGTGGTGGAGCAAGATTGGGGAATGGGGTGGTGGTGGAGGGTGAATGGGGAATGGGGTGGTGGTGGAGGGTGTTTGGGGAATGGGGTGGTGGTGGAGGGTGATTGGGGAATGGGGTGGTTGTGGGTGATTGGGGAATGGGGTGGTGGTGGAGGGTGATTGGGGAATGGGGTGGTGGTGGTGGGTGATTGGGGAATGGAGTGGTGGAGGGTGATTGGGGAATGGGGTGGTGGTGGAGGGTGATTGTGGAATGGGGTGGTGGTGGAGGGTGATTGGGGAATGGGGTGGTGGTGGAGGGTGATTGTGGAATGGGGTGTTGGTGGAGGGCGATTGGGGAATGGGGTGGTGCTGGAGGGTGATTGGGGAATGGAGTGGTGGTGGAGAGTGATTGGGGAATGGGGTGGAGCTGGACTGTGATTGGGGAATGGGGTGGTGGTGGAGGGTGATTGGAGAATGGGGTGGTGGTGGAGGGTGATTGGGGAATGGGGTGGTGGAGGGTGATTGGGGAATGGGGTGGTGGTGGAGGGTGATTGGGGAATGGGGTGGTGGTGGAGGGTGATTGGGGAATGGGGTGTTGGTGGAGGGTGATTGGGGAATGGGGTGGTAGTGGAGGGTGATTGGGGATTGGGGTGGTGGTGGAGAGTGATTGGGGAATGGGGTGGAGCTGGACGGTGATTGGGGAATTCGGGGGTGGTGGAGGGTGATTGGGGAATGGGGGTGGTGGTGGTGGGTGATTGGGGAATGGGGTTGTGATGGAGGGTGATTGGGGAATGGGGTGGTGGTGGAGGGTGATTGGGGAATGGGGTGGTGATGGAGGGTGATTGGGGAATGGGGTGCTGGTGGAGGGTGATTGGGGAATGGCGTGGTGATGGAGGGTGATTGGGGAATGGGGAGGTGGTGGGTGATTGGGAAATGGGGTGGTCGTGGAGGGTGATTGGGGAATGGGGTGGTGGTGGAGGGTGATTGGGGAATGGGCTGGTGGTGGAGGGTGACTGGGGAATGGGGTGGTGATGGACGGTAATTGGTAACTGGGGTGTAGGTGGAGGGTGATTGGGGAATGGGGTGGTGGTGGAGGGTGATTGTGTAATGGGGTAGTGGTGGGTGATTGGGGAACGGGATGGAAGTGGTGGATGATTGGGAAATTGGGTGGTGGAGGAGGGTGATTGGGGAATGGGTGGTGGTGGAGGGTGATTGGGGAATGGGGTGGTGGTGGAGGGTGATTGGGAATGTGTTGGTGGTGGAGGGTGATTGGGGAATGGTGTGGTGGAGGTTGATTGGGGAATGGGGTGGTGATGGGTGATTGGGGAATGGGGTGGTGGTGGGTGATTGGGGGATGGGGTGGTGGTGGAGGGTGATTGGGGAATGGGGTGGTTGTGGGTGATTGGGGAATGGGTTGGTGATGGAGGGTGATTGGGGAATGGGGAAGCGGTGGTGGAGGGTGATTGGGGAATTGGGTGGTGATGGAGGGTGATTGGGGAATGGGGTTGTGGTGGGTGATTGGGGAATGTGGTGGTGTTGGAGGGTGATTGGGGAATGGGGTGGTGGAGGGTGATTGGGGAATGGGGTGGTGGTGGAGGGTGATTGGGGAATGGGGTGGTGGTGGAGGGTGATTGGGGAATGGGAAGATAGTGGAGGGTGATTGGGGAATGGGGTGGTGGTGGTGGGTGATTGGGGAATGGGGTGGTGGAGGATGATTGGGGAATGGGGTGGTGGTGGAGTGTGATTGGGGAATGTGGTGGTGGTGTTGGGTGATTGGCTAATGGGATGGTGGTGGAGGGTGATTGGGGATTGGGGTGGTGTAGGGTGATTGGGGAATGGGATGATGGTCGAGGGTGATTGGGGAATGGGGTGGTGGTGGAGGGTGATTGGGGAATGGGGTGGTGGTGGAGCATGATTGGGGAATGGGGTGGTGGTGGAGGGTGAATGGGGAATGGGGTGGTGGTGGAGGGTGTTTGGGGAATGGGGTAGTGGTGGAGGGTGATTGGGGAATGGGGTGGTTGTGGGTGATTGGGGAATGGGGTGGTGGTGGAGGGTGATTGGGGAATGGGGTGGTGGTGGTGGGTGATTGGGGAATGGGGTTGTGGTGGGTGATTGGGGAATGTGGTGGTGGTGGAGGGTGATTGGGGAATCGGGTGGTGGTGGAGGGTGATTGTGGAATGGGGTGGTGGTGGAGGGTGATTGGGGAATGGGGTGGTGTTGGAGGGTGATTGTGGAATGGGGTGTTGGTGGAGGGCGATTGGGGAATGGGGTGGTGCTGGAGGGTGATTGGGGAATGGAGTGGTGGTGGAGAGTGATTGGGGAATGGGGTGGAGCTGGACTGTGATTGGGGAATGGGGTGGTGGTGGAGGGTGATTGGGGAATGGGGTGGTGGTGGAGGGTGATTGGGGAATGGGGTGGTGGAGGGTGATTGGGGAATGGGGTGGTGGTGGAGGGTGATTGGGGAATGGGGTGGTGGTGGAGGGTGATTGGGGAATGGGGTGTTGGTGGAGGGTGATTGGGGAATGGGGTGGTAGTGGAGGGTGATTGGGGATTGGGGTGGTGGTGGAGAGTGATTGGGGAATGGGGTGGAGCTGGACGGTGATTGGGGAATTCGGGGGTGGTGGAGGGTGATTGGGGAATGGGGTGGTGGTGGTGGGTGATTGGGGAATGGGGTTGTGATGGAGGGTGATTGGGGAATGGGGTGGTGGTGGAGGGTGATTGGGGAATGTGGTGGTGATGGAGGGTGATTGGGGAATGGGGTGCTGGTGGAGGGTGATTGGGGAATGGCGTGGTGATGGAGGGTGATTGGGGAATGGGGAGGTGGTGGGTGATTGGGAAATGGGGTGGTCGTGGAGGGTGATTGGGGAATGGGGTGGTGGTGGAGGGTGATTGGGGAATGGGCTGGTGGTGGAGGGTGACTGGGGAATGGGGTGGTGATGGAGGGTAATTGGCAACTGGGGTGTAGGTGGAGGGAGATTGGGGAATGGGGTGGTGGTGGAGGGTGATTGTGTAATGGGGTAGTGGTGGGTGATTGGGGAACGGGATGGAAGTGGTGGATGATTGGGAAATTGGGTGGTGGAGGAGGGTGATTGGGGTATGGGGTGGTGGTGGAGGGTGATTGGGGAATGGGGTGGTGGTGGAGGGTGATTGGGAATGTGTTGGTGGTGGAGGGTGATTGGGGAATGGTGTGGTGGAGGTTGATTGGGGAATGTGGTGGTGATGGGTGATTGGGGAATGGGGTGGTGGTGGGTGATTGGGCGATGGGGTGGTGGTGGAGGGTGATTGGGGAATGGGGTGGTGGAGGGTGATTGGGGAATGGGGTGGTGGTGGAGGGTGATTTGGGAATGGGGTGGTGGTGGAGGGTGATTGGGGAATGGGGTGGTGGAGGGTGATTGGGGAATGGGGTGTTGGTTGCTGATTGGGGAATGGGGTGGTGGTGGAGGGTGATTGGGGAATGGGGTGATGGTGGAGGGTGATTGAGGACTGGGGTGGAGGTGGACGGTGATTGGGGAATGGGGTGGTGGTGGAGGGTGATTCGGGAATGGGGGGTTGGTGGAGGGTGATTGGGGAATGGGGTGGTGGTGGAGGGTGATTGGGGAATGGGGTGGTGGTGGAGGTTGATGGGGAATGGCGTGGTGGTGGAGGGTGATTGGGGAATGGGGTGGTGGTGGAGGGTGATTGGGGAATGGGGTGGTGGTGGAGTGTGATTGGGGAATGGGGCGGTGATGGAGGGTAATTGGCAACTGGGGTGTAGGTGGAGGGTGATTGGGGAATGGGGTGGTGGTGGAGGGTGATTGTGGAATGGGTTGGTGATGGAGGGTGATTGGGGAATGGGGAAGCGGTGGTGGAGGGTGATTGGGGAATTGGGTGATGATGGAGGGTGATTGGGGAATGGGGTGGTGGTGGTGGGTGATTGGGGAATGGGGTGTAGGTGGAGGGTGATTGGGGAATGGGGTTGTGGTGGAGGGTGATTGGGGAATGGGGTGGTGATGGAGGGTGATTGGGGAATGGGGTGCTGGTGGAGGGTGATTGGGGAATGGCGTGGTGATGGAGGGTGATTGGGGAATGGGGAGGTGGTGGGTGATTGGGAAATGGGGTGGTCGTGGAGGGTGATTGGGGAATGGGGTGGTGGTGGAGGGTGATTGGGGAATGGGCTGGTGGTGGAGGGTGACTGGGGAATGTGGTGGTGATGGAGGGTAATTGGCAACTGGGGTGTAGGTGGAGGGTGATTGGGGAATGGGGTGGTGGTGGAGGGTGATTGTGTAATGGGGTAGTGGTGGGTGATTGGGGAACGGGATGGAAGTGGTGGATGATTGGGAAATTGGGTGGTGGAGGAGGGTGATTGGGGAATGGGGTGGTGGTGGATGGTGATTGGGGAATGGGGTGGTGGTGGAGGGTGATTGGGAATGTGTTGGTGGTGGAGGGTGATTGGGGAATGGTGTGGTGGAGGTTGATTGGGGAATGGGGTGGTGATGGGTGATTGGGGAATGGGGTGGTGGTGGGTGATTGGGGGATGGGGTGGTGGTGGAGGGTGATTGGGGAATGGGGTGGTGGAGGGTGATTGGGGAATGGGGTGGTGGTGGAGGGTGATTTGGGAATGGGGTGGTGGTGGAGGGTGATTGGGGAATGGGGTGGTGGAGGGTGATTGGGGAATGGGGTGTTGGTTGCTGATTGGGGAATGGGGTGGTGGTGGAGGGTGATTGGGGAATGGGGTGATGGTGGAGGGTGATTGAGGACTGGGGTGGAGGTGGACGGTGATTGGGGAATGGGGTGGTGGTGGAGGGTGATTCGGGAATGGGGGGTTGGTGGAGGGTGATTGGGGAATGGGGTGGTGGTGGAGGGTGATTGGGGAATGGGGTGGTGGTGGAGGTTGATGGGGAATGGCGTGGTGGTGGAGGGTGATTGGGGAATGGGGTGGTGGTGGAGGGTGATTGGGGAATGGGGTGGTGGTGGAGTGTGATTGGGGAATGGGGCGGTGATGGAGGGTAATTGGCAACTGGGGTGTAGGTGGAGGGTGATTGGGGAATGGGGTGGTGGTGGAGGGTGATTGTGGAATGGGTTGGTGATGGAGGGTGATTGGGGAATGGGGAAGCGGTGGTGGAGGGTGATTGGGGAATTGGGTGATGATGGAGGGTGATTGGGGAATGGGGTGGTGGTGGTGGGTGATTGGGGAATGGGGTGGTGGTGGAGGTTGATGGGGAATGGCGTGGTGGTGGAGGGTGATTGGGGAATGGGGTGGTGGTGGAGGGTGATTGGGGAATGGGGTGGTGGTGGAGTGTGATTGGGGAATGGGGCGGTGATGGAGGGTAATTGGCAACTGGGGTGTAGGTGGAGGGTGATTGGGGAATGGGGTGGTGGTGGAGGGTGATTGTGGAATGGGTTGGTGATGGAGGGTGATTGGGGAATGGGGAAGCGGTGGTGGAGGGTGATTGGGGAATTGGGTGATGATGGAGGGTGATTGGGGAATGGGGTGGTGGTGGTGGGTGATTGGGGAATGGGGTGTAGGTGGAGGGTGATTGGGGAATGGGGTTGTGGTGGAGGGTGATTGGGAATGGGGTGGTGATGGAGGGTGATTGGGGAATGGGGTGCTGGTGGAGGGTGATTGGGGAATGGCGTGGTGATGGAGGGTGATTGGGGAATGGGGAGGTGGTGGGTGATTGGGAAATGGGGTGGTCGTGGAGGGTGATTGGGGAATGGGGTGGTGGTGGAGGGTGATTGGGGAATGGGCTGGTGGTGGAGGGTGACTGGGGAATGGGGTGGTGATGGAGGGTAATTGGCAACTGGGGTGTAGGTGGAGGGTGATTGGGGAATGGGGTGGTGGTGGAGGGTGATTGTGTAATGGGGTAGTGGTGGGTGATTGGGAACGGGATGGAAGTGGTGGATGATTGGGAAATTGGGTGGTGGAGGAGGGTGATTGGGGAATGGGGTGGTGGTGGATGGTGATTGGGGAATGGGGTGGTGGTGGAGGGTGATTGGGAATGTGTTGGTGGTGGAGGGTGATTGGGGAATGGTGTGGTGGAGGTTGATTGGGGAATGGGGTGGTGATGGGTGATTGGGGAATGGGGTGGTGGTGGGTGATTGGGGGATGGGGTGGTGGTGGAGGGTGATTGGGGAATGGGGTGGTGGAGGGTGATTGGGGAATGGGGTGGTGGTGGAGGGTGATTTGGGAATGGGGTGGTGGTGGAGGGTGATTGGGGAATGGGGTGGTGGAGGGTGATTGGGGAATGGGGTGTTGATTGCTGATTGGGGAATGGGGTGGTGGTGGAGGGTAATTGGGGAATGGGGTGATGGTGGAGGGTGATTGAGGACTGGGGTGGAGGTGGACGGTGATTGGGGAATGGGGTGGTGGTGGAGGGTGATTCGGGAATGGTGGGTTGGTGGAGGGTGATTGGGGAATGGGGTGGTGGTGGAGGGTGATTGGGGAATGGGGTGGTGGTGGAGGTTGATGGGGAATGGCGTGGTGGTGGAGGGTGATTGGGGAATGGGGTGGTGGTGGAGGGTGATTGGGGAATGGGGTGGTGGTGGAGTGTGATTGGGGAATGGGGCGGTGATGGAGGGTAATTGGCAACTGGGGTGTAGGTGGAGGGTGATTGGGGAATGGGGTGGTGGTGGAGGGTGATTGTGGAATGGGTTGGTGATGGAGGGTGATTGGGGAATGGGGAAGCGGTGGTGGAGGATGATTGGGGAATTGGGTGATGATGGAGGGTGATTGGGGAATGGGGTGGTGGTGGTG